>NW_020897689.1:24166464-24256838 GCF_003984885.1 Neopelma chrysocephalum
GCGATGCCTCACTGTTTAGCATAGACCCATTTGGTTTTTCCTGCCCATTGACTGTCTATTTTAGGTACTGCATCTACTGCTTAAGAAAACAAAAGAAAAAATAAAAGGAAAAAATATGACTACGTACACAGAAATTAAATTTCAGCAAAAGTATTCCAGTTTTCATTTGTGATAGTACAAGTTTACAAAGTGGGTTGTTGTTTTTTTTTTCAATTTAACAGGTTATCACTGCTAGCTTATCACCATTCTTCTTTGCCATGACTGCCAATGTACTAACAATTTCTTGGTAAGTGCCTACATGAGCTTTTTTCTTAACAGTAAAAATGAATTTCCATACAGTGCTTTGTGTGGAAATACTTTTAAATGTCAAGTTCTATTGCTGCCAGTATTATTTTGCATGTAAGGAGAACCAGGTGTGCAGTGATGGATGCAGTACAGTAATAGAAAAGTGTTTCTTCTGCCTCTGTGGGAGAACAAGGACATTTTGGATGTTAAGCTTTGCCACAATTCACTCAGCATGTTTTACAGATAGGCAAATAGATGCAATAGGCAAATAAATGACCCATCGAAGTCATGCTACAGTTTAGTGGCAGAATTGGAAATAAAACACTGGAGCCAAGGTTTGCTGACATCGTTTTAACCAAAAGGATGCATTCAAGTTTCCCTAACACACTGTGTACTGTGAATGCATAAAATGAAAACAGTAGAAAGTAATGATAATAAACTTTTTCCAAAGCTGTATCTGGATTTTGAAATGTGTGGCCACACATTATGAATCACCTAACCTGAATTTTTTTAGGTAGTAATATAAAGGATTGTGGTGCAAACTCCTTTGGTCAAAGGCAGTGTTTTTGATCTGTGTTTGTATAGCACCCAGCGGAAGGGAATCGCAGACCATGGCTGATGCTCCTAAATGCTTCTGCCATGCAAATAACATCTCAATATGGGATTAGGCATGTATCTCTGAGGATGGCTTTGTTAATGGAAATAAAAATCTGCTTACTTTTGAAAAGCTTTAGTCTTCCTTTTTGTACGTTACGGTTTGATTGCCATCCTAAAGACTAAGCTCTGCACTGTGTGGAATTAGCATATTCTTTTTTCAGGTGTGATAAAATTGTTACAGAAAGAAGAATCTCAGTGCAAACCAGCCCTGTTTATCTGTGTGTGAATATGCATTCCTATGTGTATTTTAGGCACATGTAATCTCGAGTGCTGAAATAAGTTGTGTATTTTTTTTAGTGCTAGGAATACACGTGACCTGTGTGTAAGAGATTAAACTAGTATCAATGCACCTACAACACTCCTAGTCTAGGCCATTAAGTTGCTATTCTTCACCGTGTTTTACATGTGTTTGTGCAGGTCTATCATGTGCGTGCTAGAGGTAGGCTTGGATTAAATATATGTATTCACTGACACGTATACTAAAAAATGATGTGTACCTTTGTTAATGTGAGCACATGGACCCATATAGTTGCACACATACCACATACCCTGTATGCACTTGAAGTTATATAAATGATGGACACTTCTGTATGTTTTAGAGAAACTTTGCTTTAGCCCTTGGGCCACTGTTATACTTTGATTGTCATAATTAAAAAAGAAAACCATTTCTTTTATTTATTTTTTTTAATTTGAATTCTCATATTCCTTGTGTATCGGCAGTGTCTTGGCTTATCAGCAAAACTCTGGGAATAGTTTGTTAGATGATAGCAGCTGCAAAACACTCATGAGATCATTAATCACTGAGGATTTTAGTGTTGGTTCAGTGTTGTCATGGACAATATCATATGTTAATTTTTGAACGACAGGCAAATGCAGTTAGCTGTCACCCCACTATAAACAGAAGCTGAAGGATTTGCCAGATGGTAAATTGAAGGTAAATCAAGGGTTGCATTTAGCCGTGGTTTTTGCTCTGCTTTATCTTGAAGATATAACAATGGTTTCTAGTGGCCTAGTAATCTGGATTCTTCTTCTCTTATGTAGGATGTATGATATTAAAGAACAGTTTAGATGCAGGCATCTTTTTACAGAATGGGGCTGTGCAGTTTACTATCTTTTGTACAGAATTGCCAGTCTAATTTTTAGGATGGTATGTCAAAGTTAGGTTTGTTTTTTAAAGTCTCTGTTAAAAATTTGGAAAATTACTCTGTAGAAATGGGGAAAAAAATTTCTAAGTCTCTGTTGATTTTAGGTCTTCTACATGAAGTGTTTTGGTTTGGGGTTTTTTTTTTTTATTCTTTAGGATAAAGAATACATTATCCAACCTTATTTCCAAAGAAATTAATGCAGAGTGTATGTTTATAACCGGAGATGAAATCCAGGCAAGACAGTGGGGTTAACCCTTTCCAAAGAAAAGCACTCGGAGGTTGTTAGTGATTGCAGGTGACCAAACTCAAGTGGTTTAGATCTTTTTGAAAAACTTACAGCCCTCTCAGCCCTTTGCTCCTTGTTGGTAATTCCACACCAAAGGTAGTCTGTCTCCCCAGTGGACTGTCTACAGACTGTCTGTAGCACCTACTTTCCAGGACTGTTTACTGTGTAATTGTAAGATACTGTGCTGTTGTTATACAATATTTTTTCCCTCTCAGGAACAAGGGCAATTGTGTGGTTTTTAAAACAGCTCACTAAAGCTACAATTTAAGTGAATGTAATACTATTAGACCAAAGAGCCTTCAGCTTTGCATGCCTTTTTTTTATCTTCCCAAGGCAAAAAAAAACCCTCTTACAAATGAACTTAACAGGAGTTTGTTTTGTTTATAAAGTTCATTAAGGAGCTTTTCTGTTTCATAAGCTAATTAAGCCATGAGGCCAAGATGAAAGGTCAGTACACTTAGCTTTGCACTGTTATAAAAGGGGAGAAGAGTCGGCATCCTACCATGTTCTTGTCAGCTATGATAGATAGCAGAGAGAGGATATTTGGGGATTAACTATTGCATGGATTGAGTGTGTTGATAGCATAATTCAGTGAAGGGTTTTGTAAAACCATTCATCCTGCTTCTAGCCTGAGTCTTGGAGGGAGGTGTTATTGCCTCCGCTACGCTGTGAGCAGCACAAGGAAGCGCTTGGGCACGTGTGCCATTTTGGATGGTGCAGGTTCTTTTGGCATGTTCTGCACAGAGAGGCAAACACGAGCATTTCTGCTGGCCTCACTGTGCCAATGGGATCACACCAGAGCAAAAGTATTTTTCCCAAATTTTCTTTGTCCCCAAAACCTAGACTTTATATCTCTCCTGACATTATCAAGTGGCAAGTTTTCAGGACAGAACACAAACAGAAAGAGAGAATCATTAAGCTAATGAGGTTCAAACTCCCTTGCCTTCCTTTCCTATTCTTGCTAGTGTGGAGCTATTCTTGTTACTAGGGGCAACCTTCTCTATTTAGATTTCTGTCTATGCATTTTCACTGAATACCATCAGCACTAAAATATAAGAAAGGTTGTTTCTGATGCAATCAGTTAAATAAGACATTTTGGGTTTCAGCATTTTCTTAGCAAGACAAGTGAAAAAAATCACCTGGGTTACTGTCTCTAGGTTGAAATGTGTTTAGGTAAAATAATACCTTTGTTGTATCAAGTAGAGGAACTTGCCTGATGCTAAATTTGTGGTGTACTTTGTTTACAGCCTTGTAATCAGTGGAGTTGGAGAAGCATTGCTTGTTTACACTGAAAGGACAGGCACATAAAGAGGAACCAGATCTCGCCAGCTGGAAAAGAGCTGACTTGCAGCCTAGAGACACTATGATGAAAAAAATTGCTGCAGCAGGAATGAAGAAGTGCAACCAAACATGAGGAAAGAGATCTATTGTTTTTTCATTAAGAAAGAAAAGCTATGCTATTAATAGTGCTGGTAAGGGAGCAGCATAGTTGGCAAGATGATAAGGAGCCTTTGCCTCAAAGCACAAGACAAACTATATCAGATTGATGTGGTAAAGGAAAAAAATGCACTGTCTCATGCTGATGGCTCTGTGTGAGAACCTCTCAGTAGCAGCTTCTTGCACAGGGAACTAAACTCAGGAAAAGCAACATTCCGCACTGGATGCCCCCAGTTTTTTTTGTTGGAAGCTGACAGCAGGTCATACCAAGCAATGTCAGAGCCCAGATCCTGCCATAAATTCAGGATCCGGAAAGACGGATTTTGTCTCCAACTGTTCTGTAAGCAGCAAGCTGCCACACACAGGTCTCTGGTCACGTCGTCTGAACTGGCACAGGGACTGAGGCCAAGGGGCTTCTGGAGATAATCCCCCTCTGGAACTGCAGCAGTTTGACAGCTTTGCAGAAAGGGAAAATCAGCAATAAATCTCAATATCTGTAGTGATTGCTGTTTGTGAGTTTTTTCCTCTTCCATTCTCTGAGATTTCTCTTGAACTCTGCAAATTTTTGTTGGCTGGTGGGGTTGGAGGCACACATACTGTTCCCAGCAGTGGTTTGTCTCTTAAATTATTGCAAGAAGCAACAAAGATTATGAACCTTGAATGAATGTCATAAAGAGTGTAAGGCAATTCATCTCAAGAGTTGTTAAAATAATTTCATTTCAGGTTGCTAAATGGCTGTTAGAAACTAGTCTTGATATATTAGAGCCTACAAAAGCAATCTGTATGAAAGTAATATTAAATGACAAGGTGGTAAGATTGAGGTCTACATGGTAAAAGGAACTCGATAACAAATCTTCAATGAGGAGAGGGACTTGTCTCACATGACATTAGATATGTAAAGCATAGTCCCTTAATGTAAGTTGACAAACTCAATGGAAAGAGAGGGGTGCCCTAAGAGAGATAATTCTTCTGGAATAGGTTGCTGTGTTAATATGACTGAAAGATCCTCTGAAAGTGTTTATCTCTCTGTAGATAGAAACAAGGTGACTAGTCTAGACAAGACACATGGCCTTTACAAGGCTACAGTTACCAGAGGATATCTGCTTCAATCTAACAAAATGGATCCTAAAGGCTTACCAGTCCGTAAATTCAGACAGTTCTGGGAGTGATGGCTGCAACATTCTGGCTTTCCCCAGACAACTCTGCCAACCAGTTGTAGCAATACAGTAGAATCCTTGCTGTGCCACCTTTCTGCTGATTTTTTAAGTGAATAGTGACCCTGGGAGACCTCATGAAAGAGTCTCTGAGTGATTGCTGAGGTTTTGCAATCATAGCTGGAAACTTTGCTGTGGGAAAAGCTCATCATGTACCTCTCTTCTTGCATAACTTTCAAGGATAGGCTGCAGTCTGGTTTTTTTTTCTTCCTCTATTTTGCCTGTGCTGTTCATAGCAATGTACCAAAACCAGAACACCCATTTGCTTTCTTGCTGGTGGTCTCAGCAGAAAGGCAGTGGCCAAACCAACAGCCAGGCTTGTTGTAGCATTTTAATCACAGAGGGGATGCTTGGGGTGGCTGTGGGAAGCTTGTTTGGCTGCAACAGGCATTACATTGTAAAGGCTTTGGGGGAATTCAGTCTCTGCAGCTACTGCATTAGTATCCCCCTGCATAGTAAGTCCACTGCCTTTTTCTTTAACTTCATGAATGTTAAACAACACTGAGCTGTTTACTTCTGCTTGCCTCTTTTTGTGCCTTAGTGCAATGCAATGTGCTTGCATTTCTAAGACTCTGCTTGAGGTAAGTAAAATAGTGCAGGTTTAAATTCATTGCTGTGTAAGTAAATCAAAGAACCAGAGTTAACAGTGAAACTGGGCTCCTTTCTTGAACATGACTGGGAAGAAGAAGTACCCTCTGAACCGACCTGGCCTGCTTCAGGTGAGGGTGACTCCTGCGGACCAGCATGAGGCTCATCAGTCTTGCTGAAGACTGAGAGTAGGGTGGAAATAGAGTTCGATGGCCTTCGAAATCCATCTTTGTATATTTGGAGTTGTCTCAAGGTGCTAAAGGCGTGGGTTGCCATCCTTGCTCAGACTGTGGCAGAGGGGGCAGCAGGGCTGGGGGCCAGTGGGGCATCTGCCTCTGAGGGAGGACCTGTGAGCCAAGGGCTGGTTCAGCATTGATAGCAGTGAGCTGTTGGGGTCAGCCTGTTGTAGGGAAAAAGGTGGTGGGGAGAGAGCCCTAAGGGAGTCTTCTGGCTGCTGGAACAAGTGGTGCCTTTGTCAACGCATTTGTGCTGGGGTGGGGATGTCAATTGGGAAATGGAGAGCTACAGCCATTGAAAAGCCCCGAGATGACAGCTGGCAGTGCCTGCCATACAAACCTAAAGGTGAGCTGTGGGAGGACATCTACAGGAAGACCCTGGTTCCTCACCACTGCCCTTGGGAAGGGGTGCATTCCCACCAGTGGCACCCAAGGGAGAAGAGACATGGAGAGGCATTGTTTGGGCTCCCTGTCCTGGCACATAGCCCCAGGCAGGCAATTGCAGCAGAGGGGAAATGTGGGGAGGGCAGACACATACTGGCTACTTGCAGAGGTTGGAGACTGAAGGGGACAGGGCAGAGCAATTTCCTGAGGAAGCAGCAGCCTGATCTTTAATTCAGCCCTTCCTCTGAAGAAGGGATGCTGCATGGTAAAAAGCACACTTCAGTGTTGTTAAAGTGGTCTTCAAAGCAGGAAACCTCAGAAGTTCAAGCTTAAAATGGTTCTTGCAAGACTAGTGAACAGTTATGCTCAGTAATTTAGAGAAGAAATATGCAAGAGTGGATCATTTATATCTAACAGACCTTTTTTTCCAGTGAATCAAAAATACAAAGTGATGAACATACAGCTCTGAGGAAGGAGGAGTTCCTTTACATTGCAATGTTGCAATGACACCAATTACTACCTGAATGCAAAGTGGTGGGTCTGCAATTCAACTTATAGAAAAACCTCCGATTTTATCAGTATCCATCACTTAAGGAACTTACTGTCTGAAAACTCCCCAGTTCTTGGGTTGTCAACACATGAGACTAGAGAGAGAAATTGGAGTGTGCTGGTATTTCTGAGAAGGAGCAGATGCCTGGAGGCTGTCCTGTCATACCCTTTTCACATCTACTGGTTTTGATCAAAACACTGACAGAAATAGTCCTGAATAAGGTAATACCTTTTTGATCTTATCTTGCTTACACTTTTATTTTCCAAATGTCTTTTTTTTTAATTACAAAGTAATTGATTTGGGACAAGGCTTATATTCTTTGCTGCAGTGGCATGACTCATGCATGTGGCTGGCCTTTGTCATAAAGAGCCTCTACTTAAAGCCAACTGCCATTGAACGAAGACTGAGACAGTAAAACTGCTGGATATGGAATACAAGTGGATTACTAAAATGCAGGCAACAGAGATTCCATTTTGAAACAATATTCTGGATCTGGTGGCTGTAACATAGCTTCCAGCAGAACATGTTATTAAATGAATTAAATGAACCTGATACTTACCGCTGAAGCGATTCTGTTGTTGCTGTGTGGCGGTTGTGTGTTGGGTTGGCAGAGGGTCTACGCCAGTCTTTCAGGACCAGTTTAATACGGAAGCTGAAAATCTGCAGAGCATGTGATCTTAGCAAAAAGCAGTGGGAAAAGCCTTTAATATAATTTTTAAAAAAAGCACTGGACCTATTAAAACATTTGGTAAGGGATGGAATTCTGATTTTCTATTACCCTTTTTAACACCTATGTCTGAGTTGGCGGACGAGTGAATATATGGTTATGTTCTTGTTTCCCACCCTCAGAAAAGAAGATCTGAAGAATTCAGGAAATGTGATATCAACATAGGACACGCATCGAAGAAGATGCTTTTATCAAGTATTGTAGAAAGGGTGGTTCCTGGGAGCTGCACTGAGTGCTGAGGGCAGGTTTCATCCAGCTTTGTTTTACCTGTAAACTATAGGAGGTAGTGGGTTGAAGAAAACTCCATAGCAAATTTGTCTTGCCCAGAGCAGAAACCGAATGAACAGCTTTCAAACAGATCATCTGCTGCTGTGAACCAGGTGACAGGCTCAGTGTGAAACTTTAATCCTGTTCCAGAGGATAGACACAGGGACAGATTCATTTTGTTTGAAAAGAAGGCATGAGTGAGGGGAAGGAGGTTGGGGGCAGGACTTAAAAAAATTGAGGCTGAAATACTTTTGTAGAAGGAGATAAAATGAGAAGAGATTTGCTTCTGAAAAATGTGTTTCTTATTCATAGGTTTGGGGAGGGGTTGTTGGTTTTGGGGGGGGGGGTTTTGGTTGGTTTTGGTTTTGGTTTGTTGCATTTGTGATTTTTTTTTTTTAAATTAGGATATATAATAAATACATATCTGTTTAGTCCCAAAAAGGAATTAGAGGAGCCCATGTAACTATTTCCTTATTAATTGCCTGGTTTGAGAAGCTTAACCCTTTTTTAAATTATGTTTTGAAAGTGACATTGTGTAAGCCTTGATTTCTTCTAGAAAATAGACTGGCTTTTTGAATAATGCTGGTGAAAAAGTTCTACTCTCTACTTGATCACTGAGGAGTGTGCTTCCTCCTTACTGTCTGGGATGAGAAGCAGTCACACAGTGCTCTTCTTTTTAATAAATGTCTTGGCTTCCAGAATGGGTGAGAGTAGACAGTTGACATGTTAAGTTCTTGATTTGCTGGTATACAAAATCTCTTTGAAAACCACACTGAGAGCATGCTTAGTATATTTTGTCTTATATTCTGTCATTAAAATTTAAAAACATATAGCCCAGAAGTTGTTCAGCTGTGAACTCATTGCCCCTGTAGAGAAGCCTGTATGTAGAAGTATCTCCTAAAATGGGTGTGAGCCTCTCTCAGTGCTCCTGCCAGGCAGTGGGTGAAATCCCATAGCTGCATTCACAGGCATGACTATAGGATACCCTGCAACTGCTGAAGCTTTTTCTGCTTGCTGTTTGCCATCAGCAGTCCTGTACCTTTCATGACTCCTCACAAACATCATTTTAAGAGGAAGGCAAACTTGCATGTTTACAGATGAGTCTGTTTAGGAAGTGGTTGCTCTAAGATTCAGGCTAGTTCAAGTTCTTGAGGACCAGTACAGCTTGGGAAGCAAATGCAAGGCCCATTTTCCTGTAGGAGTTTGATCCCTGTTTACACTTAAACTTCTGATTTCTGTACCACAGCCAGTGGCGAAAGCTGGTGCACCAACAAGTTTGTTTATGCTGGAGTTGCAGGCAACCAGTGCCTTGTGATACCGTGTAAGAACAACACCTGCCTGAAGCAAGCTGGCTGGATAAAACAACCAGCACAACCCCTTCGAAACTGATAAGGAGAAGGGTTGATGTTGTTTGAAGAAAATGGTTATTCGGATTGAGAAACTGGTCATTAGGCAACAAAGATGGAAAGGGAAGGTGGAGAGCAGAGAATGCTGTTTGCCATGCATAAGCACAGAAGGAGTATCACTAACACCAGATAGATGAACAAGAGGGTTGGATTTTCTGCTAAGAGGACAGTGGTTCAAGCGTAAAGTTATTGTTAAGCAGAAATGCTTTGGAGATTGGCAGATGCCCACTGCTAAGAACTGTACTGCTGTAATTAGCAGTCACACCGCAAAAGCAGGAAGCATTCATTGACTGGGGTGGGAAATACCTCAAGGCAAATATTCCTCAGACTTTTCTTTGAAAGATGTGGAGACCAAGCTTGTCTGGTTTATTGTCCCCTCAAGGAACCAGAAGGGATTTTTGTTGTTTCTCTGTCACATACCTTCTGGGACACCAAGGGTTAAGCTTTGTCTTCGATCAAAGCATGGAAAACTTCTCTCAAGGAGTCACTTCTCCCTTAGTGATGCCTAGAAATCAGTCTGTTCTTTGCCTTCTCAGGGAAGGGGTCCCTGTGCAAGTTAACACCACAAGTTCACAAGTTAGCAAATTAAGTTCCTTCAAGTTTGAGCAGACAGAAGACATTTTAATTGAGACCCTTCATCCCTCTAAGTCTGCAACCCTGTGGGCAGTCCAATGCCACGAAAAAGATTATCAGCCTGTTGCCCGGGATGCTCAGCATGATCAGCCCTTACAGTGAGTTTCTTCATTTAACCTGAACAACAGAAGTGACAACCCTATTTCGGTGTCAGTGGAGATCAAGTGGGAGGTAATGTTGTGCGTGACTCTGCAGGCATTGCCCTGGATCTCACCTGCAAGCAGTTGAATGGCCTGGTCTACTTGTGCAGCAAACTTCAGCAGTTAGTAGAGAACATCCCAATAGCTGTAGTGCAAGAGACACAATAAATTTTAGCAGGCAGAAGCCAACAGCATCCAAGTTCTTCTCTTTGCCATTCTGTTGCTGGCTGTCCCACTGCCAAAGACTGAGATCTGCAAATCACTCCAATAATGGCCACTCAGAAAACATAGTTGAACTTTCTTTCAAACATTATGTTCCTTCAGGGTGAAGTTAATTGTTTTCTCTCCAGTTACGGTCAAAAAATTAGGATGTAGGATAGATACAGAAGCTAAAAATTTCAGCAAGGCAGCTTTTATTTCTTTATTACAGTTGTCTGTTCATACTGTCTTCAGCATGGGTGCTCCTTGGGCTTATTATTGATGATGAATAAGAACAGACTGTGCATAGATTAACACAGATGGTTGTAGCCTCAAGACTTCATGAGCTGTAACCAAAGAAAATAAATCTCTACTTTGAAGGAGAGCCTTACACAACAGAATTTCATGTGGCTCAACTGTATTCGAAGTGGAATATTAAAATTGCTGAGCAAAGAATTGAATGGCTCCTGTTGTGAATAGCTGTCTGTATGGGTAAGTTGCTTACCACAGACTCTCAGATGGAAAAAACTTAACTATATTGTTTTCTTTTGGGTTAAAACAAACAAACAAATCCATAAAACAAACCCTCTGTGATTCAGAAATGTTTGGAGAGAAGCAGTGTAGTTCACCAGAGCAAATGCTGAATTGAAAAGGCAGCACCACTGAAAATTTTGACAGAGGAACCCTTAACCTTCTGCTAAATAAATTGATGTAAAGGCTAGAAAATAACTTCCCCTTTCCCTTCAAAATCTCTCTCGTGTTTTTTTACTCTTCTTGTTTCTGAAAACGTGACACAAAGGCACCATTCTGATTCAAACTCCTCTTTGAAACCATGGAAAGTCAAGTTTAAAGGAGTATATGCAGTGGAAAACAACTGAGATGATTGTGTAACCTCTTGCTGCCAGAATCTGGAGCTTCAGCAGATCATGGGAAAACAGGAAGAGTTTTCTAGACTGAAGGTAGCTTGGGTATCCAGTTCTGCACTGTGAGTTAATAAACCATATCTTTTAAACCGAGGCAAATTAAATCTGCTGTATCAGTCGTGGTACTCACATTGCTTCGTATGGGCTTCAGGCTAGATACAGCTCCTGTAAACAGATGGCTGTGCTGATGGGAATGTCTTAGGCTGTGTCTTCAGCTAGGAGGAGGAAAATAATGGAATATTATGTTGCATCAGCTCCCGGTCCACGCAATTATTTCATCCAAAGGTAAGATTGGAAAGGTTTTGCAAGTGTTTCTTGGAGAAAGGAGAGAAAGAGAACATGCTCTTAAAGAGCCATTGTCTTTTGTGTTGGTCTTTCTGAGAGACTTCATAAGCTCACTTCATGACATATTCTTTCATAAACTGGAATTTTGGCTATCTTGCCTTAATAGGAAGGTACAAAGTAGCCTGAAATATTTTTGACTACTCCAAAAATATGTTCCTGCTATAGAATTCTATCATCATTTTCCATGTAACAGTTTAAAAACAAACAATAAAGCAAGACCATGGCATGAGATTTCAGCTGGAGCATTCTTTAAGGTTTTGGAATTTTGGGGTAGGGGGGTTGGGTGTAGAATCCATTAAGTTTCCATGTCATCCTCCTATATTCTATAGTAGCCTTATATAAATAACTATAATTACAGTTATTCTTCTACTTTACTGCTACATTGTTAACGGCAAAAAAAAATCATATGAGGTCAGTATTGTTATTATGTCAATCAGTGGGTTTAAGAGCAGCAATTCTGCTTGTTTTTACTGCTTTTAACTTATTTATTTTTCCCCTTAGGAATCTCATTGCTAGGCTCTAAGCTGAGTTGTGATTTGAAAAGTCTGTTCAACTGATTTACTGCAGCAATTCAGGTGTAGATGGATTTCTATGTGCCTTTATGGGCTTCTCCAATGTCTTATCAGGTCTTCAGTAAAGGCTCCTATGGTAACTTCACTCAGCTGTTCATTCTAATGAAACTGCAGAATGATGTCTGAGATTCCTATCACTTTCTCAAACCTATTGAGGAGCACAAAAGTGCACAGGGGATGCCCGAGTGTCATCAGATAGGTCTCAGATCTTTAAGAGGTGAATAACTTGGATGGTTAGCAAATTTAACATCACAATGATTGTTGTCCTATTGTGTATGTTCAGTTTTGCAAAATGTCTGGACTTCCTGCTGGTGAGGAATATTTCGATTTCTCAGCCCTGTGGCCTTGCAGATGTTCATGCTACCCTCCTTTATCTTTCCACCTAAAGATCTGCTTTGGGTCACAAACTGCCATTTCTTTAATATTTGTCTGTAATAACTGCTGCCACCATCAATTAAATTCTCCAGATATTTTTCTTCCTGGTCTCCTGCAGCTTTAATCTGAAACTTTCCATTTTCCTGTCCATGGACACCATCACAGCCTGAACAGAGTCCAATTTTCCATTAATGGACACAGCAGGCTTTTGAAATAAATCAGACGAAGGGTGGAGTCTGCAGCTCCGGATGCACCATGTGAAAGAGTCAGCCAGACCCAACTCCCAGCACTGCATCAGCTTCTGTTTATCTTTGTGTTTGTCGAAATAATAAAAGGTGAACCAAAAGCGGAAAAAAAAAAAAAGGAAAAAAAATGCTTAAACAGCAGTAGTCAAGAGAAAAGCCCATAACAAGGAATAAAAGAGGAAATGGGATCTCACAGTTCCTAATCCATCTGCATGATCCATAATTTAAACTGTGATATCCAAAATGTTCCTTGGAGAGTACATCTGAATGCAATGCCTCCTATGTTCCACTGACTGGCAGAAGTCTGACTAGGCATGATATTTCTCAGGTTTGAGGAAATGAAAGAGTCTGTACTAGACCAAAAAAAAACCCCAAAAAAATTAATTCTTTCTTCTATGACGATTGTTAACTTCATTCAACTCCATTCTGCACAGATATACGGGTTGCCCTGAAAGGGCAGTTTACAGAGTTTTATATTCAGAAAACATAAATTAACCTCTCAGACTGTCGTGGGAGATGACAGTGTTGGCTTTGTGTCCATTGTCATCTTTGCCCATGGAAATAGCCCAGATATTGATGCCAATCACTCTCTGCTGCTCATTGGATGATGTTTCAAGATAGCTGGGAGGATGTTGTTCTAGAAGAAGGCATTAAATATTGAAATTCTAACAACCTACTGATATTTGGAAATGTATTTGACTTTGTCCACCTAAAATGTCTAAATCTATGCTTAGGTGTTTTGTTAAAATGCCTGTGCTATGTGAGGAGCGACAGTGCAACCAGTTTGTGGGTTGCATCACAGGAGGTCAGAGCACAGATCAAGCCCTCTTTGAATAGCTCACTTTTGACTTGGAAGGCAGAAGGAAGGTTGCTAATGGTTGCATTTCAATCATGTTGTTCATTCAGCACCCTCTTAGTCCTCTCACAGGGCTTGTGGAAGACGAGAGATCCATTTCTTAAGAAGAGATGATGATGAAGATGATGAAGATGATGATGAGTGGGTAGTCATTGCTTCAACTCTTTCTTTAGGTGAACATATGTTCAACATGCCTCAGTTCTCCCTTTTCCTCTAGGGATGCTCATGTGGACAATTCTGGTGATGGCCTCTTGCTTCGCTTTTTGTTGGCGCTGTGTTTCCTTTTAAAGGAAAGGTGAAAACCTGGCTTGCACAGCTTCTCCCCCAATAGTCATACCCACTGATATTAGCCAAGGCAACACTTCACTGCACTTGGAAGCTCTTGGAAGAGGATTGGTTTTCTTGCCTTTCCTTTCTCCTTTTATTATCTTGCTTAACTAAATGCCAGAACTTGTTTAAGAATCTCAGCTGCTACTGAGGACCCCCCACCCCAGAGTTCCTGTAAGGGAAAGATTTCAGTTTCAAGTTTGTCCTAGTTACAGGGGCTGAGACCAGTTTATTACTATGTGGGTATAACCAAAACTGTGTATTCTACACCCTCTATGTCATTTCTGATGGACTGTTAATAATGGATCATTTGCAGCAGCTGCCCAGGGCACACCTAATGACTCAGCTGTGATAACTCCCTTCTGGAGAGGAATTAGCACCTTCACATCCAGCCTGAGGGGTCACCTCTGCTAATGGGCCGTACTGGACAGGCATAATAGGCAGCTGCAACACCTAGACCATCAAAGATTCCAGAAATATGCCATGACTCACAGAGTTAAATCACCCATTGTGAAACTCCCTGCTCTGGGGGAGGTACTGGACATTCTCAACTGAACCTGAGCATATATAATCTTGGGGTTTTGGGACTTCTGGTACCACTTGTTGGATCAAGAGGAGGACCAGAACTCTAACAGAACTGCCACTGCCACTCTCGACAGGACTGTGATCATTACCTCAACAGAACTGCCATCATCATCTGGACCAACAGGTTTTCCTTTCCTTTTACTTTGCACCCGGGGGGCCACATGGTGCTCACCACAGGGGCCAACGAACATTGTTCTGTTCATATCCCAGGGGGCTGGGTTATACATCTGTTTTTGTGGGTTAAAACCAGTTTTTCTCTGTATCGTTGCATCTATTGTAATTTATTTTTAGTAAATTGTAACTCTGATTTATAATCTCTCTAGAGTTGGGTTCATTTCTCCCGCTGGTTTACTTTTAAACCAGCACAAAGTGAGATGAGATACTGACATGAGTTCAACAAGTTATAATTTGGTCACCAATGAAATCTGACTGCAAACTAGAAGGCTTCTTCAGGTTCAAGGAATTAAGGCCTGTAGCATCTGTCTAAACAGTGTAGCAGAGGCAAGGGTCCTAGGTGGTTTAAGATGATGCTCAGCAAGATTACGGAAAGGGGTGTATGACAGACTAATTGAATGTGTAGAAAGGGAAAATTATGATAGTAGCCAATATTTAGCTCTTGCTGAAGCAGTGGAAGTGTTTGCTGCTCAAGTCAGCAGCAACTTCAGTAACTTCTTGGTTCACCCCTGCCTTGCTTTGAAGGTATGCAGGCCATTTTCCAGAATCACAGTTCCTGCTCTTTCCTAGTGTCACGCTATAAGCATTGCTTCTCCTCTGTCATACTGTTGGTGTGGGTGTTTGCTGCTGGGGTCTGGGCAAGGTGTTTGGGTTTTTCTGTAGCGACTAAAAAGCTCTCCTCTGAACTCATCTGCACCTCCAGGCTCCAGGCTGAGGCAGGGGGTCTCTGGCTGTATGGGCTCACAGTGAAGTTGGTGAGAAGGATTATGGTTTACGATTTCAGAAAGGTCTTTTTGCTTTGCATACAACATTCTGTGAAGGCATGCACCTAACATTCTTTTTCCCTCCTTCTTCCCACTCTTCATTACAGAGTTTACAATAAAAGATGAACAAATGAAGTTCCAATCTGCTTCCCACACTCCTTCTCTCCCTTCCCAAAGGTGCAACTTGGGACAGATTTCATTCTCAGCTAGTGATGTTGGCATTGTTACTGTGATTGCTCAGTCTCTCACCTCGCTAAACTACTTTTACCTTGTTTTGGTTTTGGGTTGGTTTTTTTTTTAATGTTTACTGTGGGACCTGGTGCCAGAATCCTTTAGCATCGTGGGAAGGTGTAATCGACTCTTAAAAAATTACTCCTCACTGCTTCCACAGAAGTGGAAGTTATGCTGTGAGCATATTTTAGAAGGCTAGAGCAATGACCTGAGGTTGTATCATCTAAATATATCACGAACTATCCCAAAGAAGCCCTTGCCTGTTAATAAGTAGTTTTGGAAAACGATTGCTAAGTATTTTTCTGTATGTATGTATGTTCTGGGGTCAGTGTAAATCATGCTAATGTTTGTATTGTCACAAATATGATTTACAGTTGAGGGTCTCTGGAGTGATGGGTGAAGGTGGGGAGCCAAACCTTTTCCGTAACTTTACTAATGTGGAATGAAAATGCATAGTAAATGGGGGTTGTTTGGTGAGACCACCTAGATAGGTATTGGATTTAGGGGGCATCATAGGTGAAAAAACAGTTTGAATGCTAACAGGTGGTGGACAATTGGGTGTGCACACACACGAATGTCCAAAACTGAACTTTAAACCCCTGAAGAGAAAGCAGTTTCTCGTGAACCACAACTGGTAGGTGGACCAGTTGTAAATTTTACTACCACCTGGACTAAACCAAAATGGCATATTCCAAATTCTCCTGTGCACAAGGGGTCATGAGATAAGAACAATGCTGAGGAGCCTGCTTGTGCCTCATCCTTCTGCATACTGACAGTTTGGACTCAAAGAAGCTGGTCCTGACAACTCCAGGAGGAGAGGCTGGTGCCAAAAAGTAGGGCTTAAAATCCCAACAAACCCAAAACAATGAAGGTTAAGATCTGGCTGGAGGAAAGATCCTGAGGGCTCTGCAGGGAGCTGAATGCCAGGAGACGGCGAGGGTCGTTGGGCAATCCCACCACTGGCTCGCTAATAAGCAGCTCTGTGTCCCAGAGGAAGACAAAACCAAAACCCTGTACACATACAGATGAGAGATGGAATAATTTTACATACTGGTGGAAAAAGTATGAGCTTGTCAAGTTTTTTTAAAACTTTTATTTATTTTTTTAGAAAATGAATAAACTCTGCATGGTAGAGTGTACAGTATATAATTTCAAAACAGAACAAGTGATATGGAATGGATTATTTTCCCAAACTATTTAAGGTTGAACCTAAAATCATTTGTAAATCAACACTCGTTGCCATGTAAGACAAAGGAAAACAATCAACACGTTTTTTGTTTGGTACAGATTTTCTCTACCACTTCAGCCTGAATTTTCCCAGGGTTGGGGAGAAACAGGGGGCAAATCCTGCCCATTGTCCTAATCATAATTGTACTGACCAAGCTTTGTGCTCTGAGATCTAGCATCATATGGCTTTATATACGTTCCTAAGTGAACAGTGCAACATCATCACCATCTTAAGTGTTTATTCCACATTCAAACTGTAACTGAACATCACTCTGAAACACTTTTCCACCCCCAAAACAACAATAACAATAATGAAAAGCAGAAAGTCTCCAGCAATCAGATTTCCTCCCAGAAATCTGTGTAAACTGTAGATCAGGGTTGGGTAGCAGCACAGAAGACAAAAGATGTGACAGCATGATTCAATAGCGTCTCTAAAGACTACTGTAAGACTGTCATTCTTTAGTCTGCATCTTGCAATCACAATTTTCTTTTTCCCTGCAATGCTATAAAGCAATATAAGAAAAAAATGAGACTCAAAAGCAAAAGGTAGAAGCCTTTACAGAAAAGTAAAGCTTCTGCTTAACTTTGAGTAGTTGCTATTAGAAACAGATCTCTGCAATCAGAAACAAATCTTGAACATATATACACAATTTCGGTGGAAGGGGATACAGCCAAGGATGGAAGCCCTCCTAGCAGGCCCACAGACTGTTTTGGCTTGTAGGTCAACACTACACTGCCTTTTTGGTCTGAATAATCTGCCAGGGCAGCTGTGTAGGCTCCAGGCGTGCTCCAGGCTCTCAGCTCCTCTGTTCCTTGGCTGTGTGGGGGCCAGGAGAAGGAGGAGGAGGAGGAGGGAGTAAGAGTGCTGTCAAGGGCCCCCCTCCCCTCACTTTGCAGCTGGCCAAGTGATGCGTGGGTTGCAGCGACATGGGGCATTACACTGGGAAGGTTTAAGTGCACACTTTTCTCTTTATCCGTCCTCCCCAATCCTGTTGGAATGTATCTATATCAGTAATCAGATAAGTATTAATAATAACTGTAAGATAGCATAGTCACTCTCCCCTATAAAATGGGGGGAGAGCAACAGCATCAAACAAATTCCCATTTGTCCTGACATGTGCAACCTTTCCAGATCCTGTACAGCAATCACATACAGGCTTTTTTTTTTAATAATAGGATTTAAAGGAATCAAAGTTGGTAAAGAAACTGGATGTGTCCTGGCCTAACTGAAGGAAATAATAAAACTGATTTAAGTAAGAGCAAAAGAAAGTAAGCATTAGTGTGTTTACATCCTCTGGTATGTCCCACTTCTCTACATTCTTCTCACAAGCCCTTTCTGTACTCTGAGCAAGCACCCTCAAACTTAGAGAGGTAAGGCTTCAGCTAAAATCTCACAGCTGAGATCATTATTTTATATAATTACCACAAATGTAATAATTTGATTTTAGTGGGTCCATGTGGGGCATGTTAGGGCAAGGCTTGTTAAGTGAACCAGCACAGGAGAAGATTAGATAGGGGTGTAATCCCACATGATAACAGCAATTGAACAATGTCTGTAAGCATGGCACTAGCTTAGTGTGTTTGTAGCATCGGGAGCTTGGATGAAGCCCTCAAGTGTCCAGTCAGAACCAGGGAAGCTGCAAGAAGTTTTACTGTAAAACTCCAGTACTGAAATATCTAAAGGAACTGCATCTCAAACTTCAATGGGCACAGATTTTAGGTTTTGCACAGTCAATTCTAATTAAAAACCCAAAACTTTAACGGCTGATGCCCCTGCTGTTGGAGCCTTAAGACACCTGTTATACTGCTGAGCCCTACTCTTTTTTTTTTTTAATAAAACACTGTTTTAAGATAGAGCACAATAAATGTGCTTATTACGCACTCTAACATAGAGCACAGAAATACAACACTACAGAGTGCAAGTCTAACCATCTCCACAGTGGGAAAAGTGCGAAGGTTAAAAATATGCATGTGGCTTAACACAAGATATTTTTAAAAAACATGACATGGAAATCTTATACTAATGCTTCCATCTTTACCACAAACATGATTGAAAACTTAAGGTCAGTTGCTGATCCTTCTCTCGCAGTAGTAGTAGTGTAATGCTTTCAAAGGTACAATATTGGAAAGATCAGAGAATAAAAAAACCAAGTGTCCAAAAATGATCCCATTTACCACTTTTCCAGTAGTTATGTTTTTCAAGAAGTAAATGTGTAAGGTCACCTTGATCTTCACCATCAGTAACTGATACACTTGGAAACAGCTAAGCCAACCACCTGGACTGAGATCAGTTTGGTGTCGCACACGCACACACACACAGATACACACACAAACACCCCACAGGAAAAAGTGCACTTTCAATTGCTGATACAAAAATAGATTGGCACATTCTTTTTGACACAGTGAAGATATCTTCTAAAAGCTTTTTCACTTCAAGAAGTCCTCTTGGAATTTGCAGCAGGTCTGTAGAAAAAGCGCTATGAGAATGCACTCAGTGGGCTTCCAGGGTTTGTGTGATGCAGAGAGGGGTGGTCATGGAGGCTGCCCTTCTAAATTTTGCCTACTTTTATAGCTGTAGTCCCTACAGGTAGGGTCAGTCACCACTCAGTTTCAGCATTTGAACCATTTACCAACAGCTCAGTTTTCACTTGCTTTGAGAAAGCAATGATACGTAAATTCATCAAAGCTGAGAGTCTTACGCTGATGCAGTGTTTCCTATATGTTGCCGGAAAAACTGTTTTGGGGAGAGAGAGAGAGAGTGAACTGTAAGGAGTCTGATTTTGCATTTCCAGTAGTAACTGCGGCTCAGGAGAGCCAAGCTGGAACAGTCGGTAGCCCCTTCCCCGCAGGGCAGCCAGCGCTAGGAGTTCTGCACCAAGCGTCTGTAGTGAGGCATCACTTCGTGCTCAGGAAGGTGGAGAGCAAACTCCAAGGCCACCAGCACTGGGAACTCGAAGGCAATCAGCTCTCGCCTGTTCAGCCGGAACTTCTCTTCCAGTTTCTGCAACCACAGCCGAGGAAGAAAAATAAATTAAACAAAATGAATGAGGATTTGCCTTTCTAGTGCTTTTCAAAACATACATGCTGCTGTCATTAAACTTCTGTCCTGATCGACTTGCATAGCTCTAGGTTTAGCAACTCCGAGCAGGGTGAACTGGATGTACTGATTCCCTACTGTGAAGGTGAACTCACAAAGCTCAGCCAACCATGCTATTTCTGACACATTTGTCATTTCACTCATTCCACTGCCAGAAGATACGTCTTCTAATGATCACAGTGATTACCACTGCAGGAACAGGAAACTCCTGGCTTCATGCAAACATCGAAATCACTTGTGTAATGGAAGGCATGCATCTTGTAACTGTCCACAAATTTCCTGCGTTACTTGAAATCACCAATTTCCTTTTCAACATTAGACTGTGCTACAACACCCTATTGGGGACATTATTTTTAGCCACAATTAAATACGCTTGATTTTAATACCTCAGAGGCAGGAGGTGTCATCTGCAACAACCATAAGAACAGTGAGTAATAGAAACTACTATCCTCAAGGGGGATGAGATGGGTTTTATAGTGGGTTTTCTGCTGTAATGTACTAAACCTCCCATCTGCTCTGCTGTATTTGTTGGATTTGGATGCTACAAGTAGGCAACTGGCTATTCAGGGATATTTCCACCCCTCATCCTCTTCTTATGATCTCTGTGGCTTGCTACTTTTCTGTCCACTGAGCCTACTCAAAAGCTCAATGTGTCTTATGGGTGGACCAATGTTTCAGGATAGCAAGAGAAGCCAGATTCTTCCAACTCCCACTGGCTTGGGGTTTTTTGCTGGTTATTCAGAGGACTTTCTAACAAGCTGATTGTTGACTCAGCTCTGTGACTGTGGGAGAATGGCATGAGTCCAGTCCTGTCCCCCATCCAAGTTCTCATGTATCTTCCATTAAGTGAGCTGGTTGTGGCCACATACCCAGCTACCTGCCTAATTTTCCGTAGCACTAAATCAGATCAGTATCTCAGTGCTTCCAAAGGGTTATGGAATAACACTCCCCCATGTTAAGTCTTTCATATAGAGTAGGTGGAAGACCTACTCTACAAAAAACCCCCACCTTACCGCACAAAAAGCAGCTGGAATGAGATGTCCCAGTGGGAACACCTCTTTATGTTTTTTTGCCCAAAAGCTGAATGTGATGAAAGAAATACAGATGTCTACTAAACACCATCTGAAATGAGTATCTGCATTTACCTCTCAAAGGAGAGTCCTTACTGACACTCTTGAAAACATAATTAAAAGCAAAATGAATTTCCCAAGGGTTCACTTTTGACTTCTATTGACAGAACAGTGGTCAGATACCTCTCAGACCTCACAGAATCTGACACCAGGGCCTTCTATCACATCTAACAAGCTTCCCATGCCTCTGCAGTGACAATGGTCACTACTACTGCCACAAAAACATGTAACAAAAAATACATTTAGCTGGCCGTACATCAGGAACCCTAAAGGAGAGCAAGTCCACTGGCAAGCAGGCTTGCATAGACCACACTTGGCACTTCATGTAGAAGGAACATTGGAAACCTATGGATACGTACATCTATAAGATGCTTGACTTCATGTTTTCTGAGGTCACTGCCAATTTTGGCTGCTAAAAGAACACAAGCTCCAGCACAAAGCTTTCTATTCTGCTTGTTCAGCTTCCCCTTGAGAGCGAGCTTCTCAAAGTAGACAAAGGCCATGGCCACTGTGGGCTCTTCAAAACCACATTCTTCTTGAGCAAGCTTGCGCATTTCTCTCTTCAAGCTGAGTAAAGAGACCAGACAAGTATGATGTGAACTGAGTTTTAAAGCGTTTCTCATTTCACCCTGTCATCTTTTCAGAGATTCCTGCTTAGTCAAATGGAGGGGAAAATAATAATTTACTGGGCAGATATCTTTATGCTCTCTTTAGTGGGCTCATTTCATGGCACATTTTGATCTCACCATCTCACCCTTCCCCTCCACTAGACAAGTAACTGAAAAGCTTTGACATTTTTAGTTACAATATTGCATCAGAGGTCTTGTGCTGCATACAATTTGTTTAGTAACAACAGCTTTCTTACTGGTGCTCTATATGCAGCTTTGCTGCTGGTTATGGTTGGTCAAATACAAACTGACAGTCTTTCCATGTACTGCAGCATTGTCTGGTTACAGAGCAACATGGCTCAGTTTCCTTCTGGCCACTAAGGTCAAAGGAAATGATCATTACTTCAGTGGAGCAGTATGCCTACCCTGCTACACTGGAAACAGATGAAATATTACAACTTTGCTGTGAAGCTGTCCACTCGTTTTGCTTCTGACCATGCTTTCTCCACAAGGCACAAAAGTCAGCATTTCTCTTTCCTCAGTCTCTTTTAAGCTAAGTGCCATAAGCATAGAGACTCTGTCGTATTATTTTTCTGGGTATTTTAGTATAGTGCATGCCCAGCTCTCATCCCCATCCCTTAGATTTCACACTTGACACCTGACTGGTGCACGTTTGTACATTCCTCTAGCCTGTTTACTCAGCCCACTGACGAAAGCAATCATCTGACTTACTCTGCACCTCTGCTGGTCACTGCTCCTGGAAGATCTATCAGTGCTGTGCTTCCCCTCATGTACAGCAGGAATTGCACTGAAATGTGAGACAGCTGCATCACGTTGCAGCCTTATTGAGCTTTGCAACATACCTTCTTATTTTACTGAGGGTTAGCTTGATGTGAGGGAACTTCTCCTTAAAGGTCTCATTCATGTCCTTCTTGAGATCTGATGGCTTCACGTAGTCTATGACTGTGGTCTGAAATACATGTCAAAAGAGAATTACTCTTTTAGTTTGTAAAAAACAAGATTGCTCCATTCCCAGAAGCAAGGAATACCAAACAAGTGCCAGTCAGGCCCGATGCTTTCAGGAGATAGGAAAATAAGGTCTGAATTAAGGCAACAATTTGTGACTGCTCCATCAAAACAAGTGACCTTCAGCACAATTCTTGAACAATACACACCTCATTAGCATCCTTGAAGTATTACTAAGAATGAGTTTAAGATAAATGTGGGTGGAGGAAACCTACCTGAAAAGTCTTGAGAAACAAAAAAAAATCATCACAATAACTGTTTGGATGACCACATTTGGTGTGCATATCTCCATGAGGTTCTGAGATATATTAAGTTTCTCTGAAATTGATTCTTCAAAGAAAATGCTGGTACAAATTCTTGACTGCCATAGCACACATTTGTGATAAAATAGGTAATTAGCCCACGTGGCTAAGGTCACTTCAGTGGAGTGCAAGACAGTAATGCTGTTGTTAATTAGACAGTGGGCAAAAGAGTTAGGACAACATTCAAAGTGTACAACCTATTTCTTTTGAGCTTCCTATTCCTTTTTGTTACAACCTAAGGAATCTCCCCATGTTGCAGAGGGTTCTCCAGACCAATACTGCAATGCCAGTGCCCTCATCTATGGTGATCAATGCTTCTGTTGTTCCCTCAGTCTTTGTTTGGGTAGCATTTTGCCCAAATCCTCTGTCACCATTCACCTGGCCAAAATCTATCAGCTGAACAACAAACCAACCTTTATTTTGGGAATGTGTCAATTATCTTCTGGGCTTTGGCAGTTCTGCCCCTTGGACAGAAGCAGAGAAGAGCCCTAGCTTGGGCAGCTGGGGGACAGCATCCAGCTCCCTGCCAGTTTCAAGCGTAGGCAGTGAGAGAGCAGCAGTGTGCAGTGCCATGAATTCTCCTGCTAGTATAATAATAGTTTCTTTCTAATTTCTGGTTTTTATTAACTTGTATTATGGCAAAGGGCTGCTAACACCAAACAACAAGAGGTGGAAAGAGGCATGCAAAACTCTTGCTGCATGTTATGCCTTTATAGAACATGGAGCTTTGCTGTAACATATCCTCATGGGAATCTAAATCAGCCAAACAGACTGACTGTATATGTTTTCATTTTTTTTCATAAATATCCATATACTTTACCCATAGTATATGGAAGGGGTGGCGGAGGAGCGTGCCACAGCTCTAGATAGAAAGCAGACAATTCCTTTTATCCAGTCATGTTGTTCTCTGGTTCCAAAATAAGCATGAAGGGGAGTAAAACATACCTCACTTTTCCTGCACTTTATTTAGGAGCTATGGTACTAAAATAATGGAGAATTATAGGAATTTAAAAGAAAGCAGAGCATGTGTTTCCCCTGAATAGCACACAGCAGTATCTGTGTAAACATACTGCAATAGGAAAAAACCAGCTTCTTGGCATGGGGTGTTGTTATGGTCATATACATGTTTTAAAATGTGGGCCATTCTGCTATCTGATTTGCAGTGTTAGAAGCATCATCTGTCAGATAAATTGCTCCCCACTAGGTCCTGCCAGATAATTCTCCTGGGCACGTCACACACAACAGTTGCCTAAAGTTGTTTTAAGTATAAATGCTTGTGTGAGCCCCCTCCAACACACTGAGGTGTTAAGCACTAGTCCAAATTTTGCTCAGTAAAGGGAATAATTTATTAAGGAAATTCAGTGCTGTTAAGGAAAGCTGCCCCTTATAGGAAATCATGAAATAGGAGAAAGCCACGTTTCAGCTACCCCTGCTGCTCTGCATGTGTATGGATGAACTTGAGCGCATGTTTGGACAGACAGTGAAGTGCCATTGAGGTTAGAAATTCATATGCAGCCTTGATGCTCAGGCAGGCAATTTGCTACCACACTTGAATAAAACAAAGAGAGGAAAAGACAGGGAGGAGAAACTTTGTCCCTCCTGGGATTGGTAGTCAAGGCTTCAATGGAAAATGTGGGCCTGCCCGGTTTTAATCCTGCTTAGGTTGGAAGGATGTATGCACGCACTGTGGTCCTTCACTGCAGAGAGTTTCTCACGTGCTTCATCTCGCTTGGCAGGGCTCAGCCCTCTGAAGCAGAAGAATTAAGATCTTACCAACACCTCCTTTCCTTTCTTTCTCTGGAACATCACTGCCTGCCTGCCTGCCTGCTCCTCAGCATTGTTGTCAAAGGATCATCAGGAAGCTGGGTGCTTCTGATGTACAGATATGCTGGGAATTCTATGTGTTAAGAGAGTTCCTCTTGGTACTGCTACAAGAGGGCACTGAAACAAGCCACATATAATTCAGACTGGTGCCATCTGCTACTCGAGGTACAGCAACATCAGTCCATGTTGCTCTTGCTTACAGAGTCAAGAGAAACTAAGCACATACAGGTTACACACTATTAAATCCAAAGATGATGTCAGTTACTACCAGACAACTTTTTGGTTGTCTTGGGCAATCCTAGAAACAGTGAGCTCAGTGTTACTGTGCAAAGCTACCTGATAGCTTATTTCATGCTTCACTACAAACCTAAATGCCCATTGTTTGTTCTTCATTACCACGGAGCTCCCGAGCTCTGTAGTTTCATCTTAATTATCTCCCTCAAAGTGATCATGTGTTTTTCTGGAAGACTTGTCTTTGGCTCTCTCCAGGTTATCTTCTTCTCTTGCCCAGAAGGAGAATGCAACACACAGGAACCTCACCTGCATGACAAAAACCACTTCTCAGCAGAAAGGGCACAGCAGCAGAGGGAGGGCCTATCCATCCTCCAGGCTCAGCTGACGGGCTGCACAGAAGTTATGCCAGACAGCAAGTTGCCAGGGTTACCCCAGCTCTGGGGGCGATTGTGCAGAGGGGGGGAGTGAGCCCCACAGCAGCAGCAGCAGCCCCCTGGGGTGCACCTTTCCCTGTGGCTGCTCTGCAGGCACCAACTTGTTTTACCTGGGACTTCTCTAGACTGTGGGAGATTTGCCAGAATTCAGCTAAATTCTCTTTAGAAGGAGAAAAGCTCTTTTAAAAATTTTCATTTAAAGCAAAGCACTCAGACGCTGGAGACTAAGCAGACAGCTTAAAACTGAAAATGGTAAAGAAGTACAGCTATTTTTAAACACATAGATTTGCCAGTTTTGTCCTGTTGATAAGAATCTCCCCCCTCCAACTCTGAATACTGCTGCTTCCTGCAAGACAACAGTCTCTACGACATAAATCACAATAATGAAATCCAGATGAAAGCTGGTGTGTGCTGGTTTTGATTCATGTAACAGGATAATGGCAACATGTTTGAACACACTGGCTCTAAGGCAACTGTCTCGCCTTGTCAATGCCATGCTGGAGAACCCAGCTAACTGCCCTTATTCTCGACAAAAGGATTTGTGCAAGTTCTTTTTTTTTCCCCCTTTGATTTTTTTTTCCTTCGTAGCTGCTGCAGAAGCTGGGCTTTGAGCAATAATGGGTTGCTGCTTGCCCAGCTGGTGCCTATAGAAATGCATCCTATGCATGCGGGACCCTGCTCACCAGAGAGGCAGGCAGCAAAAAACACCTAAAGAGTATAGTTGAGAGGTAATTTAAAAGCCATGCTGAATCAGCATCTGTTGAGTGATCAAATCAGTTATCTCCTAAAACTGTTTCTGACCAGGCACCTGAGCACCCCTCTTGCTGTTCACGCTCTGGCTGGGGCACAGCACTCACAAGTCTACAGAGAAATCCCAATCCCCAATCGGGCTTTAAGCCCAGGCCACCTCATGCATCCCACAAATGGCTTGGCACTGAGCAGCAACCCCTTGCTGCTGCCCTTGCCCATGAAGAATGAAGCAGAGGAAACCTCTGGGATGGCCCAGTGACCTACAAAAACCAGCTGAGATCTAACAAGGGAGGGCTTAGACCCAACGTTATCCTTCTCTGCCTTCTCTCTGCTCAGCATTTACACTTCTCTGTTTTTAGGTCATGTTGTTGCACTTGAGTTGCCTGCCTAAACAAAGGTCCCAGGTGGAGGAGAATACATGACTGTCTGTTATGTATACCAGGACAAGTCTGGTATTGCCTGTCGGAGCACTGTTCAACACTGATGTTCCAAATTTTGTGAAGGGTTTGCAAATAGTTCCCTAAAAGGAGCACAGCTTCTTTTTTTTTTTATCCAAACATACTTTCTTATACATAATATTATTCCCTACCAGGCAAGCACTCTGTACTCTCAAAGCTGTCAGACACAAGAGCAAGGCACTGGGAACTACCAAACTGTCTCTCTCATACTGTAATCTCCAATGTTTCTAACTTCTGTCATCCACAACCGTCTGTCTTGTTTCTCACAGCTTATTTGCACGAAACACACTTTGGTTCAGTATTCAGCAATACTCCTTCGTGGGCTCTGTTCACATTCTCTGTATACAAATCTCTGTATGTATATTTTAGTTTGGTGATGGAAATTGCACTAGACTAATGAAAATCTTGATATATGGTAGCTGACAGATGCCTGGACAGCATGATGAACGCTTCAGCCCAAGTCTGTACTCTGCACGCTTTTTGCATGGCTGGCAGTTTTGAACTTGGAGCTTCGCCTGTGTGTTATTCACAAGCATTTTCAAGCAGCTGCTTTCTCATAGGAAAGCTGTATATATAGTTTCATAAATATGAGAGGAGAGAGGATGCCTGAAATGGCTGGAAAGACTGGCAGGATGAAATATTGTGGAAAATAAATCCTACTTTGGCACACAACCAGTAAAAGATGATCTAGCCTTGGATGCCTCTACCTCCTGCTTAAGAAGGATAAAACCAGAATAAAATAGGTGAATAAAATGAAAGATATATGACAGGCTATCTTCAGCTGTCGGCACTGTGTACCCCTGATAAATCTACTCTACTGAGAACAGACAGAAGACTGATACCTGAAACAGACTTTTAGTAGGTCAGTGGTAACTTCTCTGCCAAACAAGAAGTGAAAAGAAGTCAATGACTTCTTTTGGTTAACGAACACCATAGATGACCAGCTATGTACCTATTAACTGCCAGTAACCTAATTCATACACTTATTGCTGAAGATGCATAAATATGGGAAATCCTGATAGAGCAGAGGCTTAAAACTGAGATGGAAAATGGGACAGATTGCTTATTATAATTAAAAGATAGACTAAAATAAGATGTTTCTATTGTCAGAAAGTTATTAACATTCAAGGATCTTAAACTGAAAGATTTCAAATTTCACAAAGCAAATAATCTCAAAACTGCCTCTTTGAAATTAAGTACGTGAAAGGATGCCAGTTTATTTTATATTGTTAACACACTGGAATTACTCTCAATTAATACAGTGTGTCATTGTTACAAAATAGTTGTTTATTGGAGTCTCAGACAAATATAGCATCAAATGCATAGAGCACAGGGTTTAAATATTATTATCTACCACCTCTGCAATACTCTGCTCCCTGATACTTTTGGGTACAAGGTCAGCAGCTGATAAAAAAGCAGTCTGGAGATACTTAATTTACAGCTATGGAAGCGGCTCGAAGAATAGGGTGACAGCACCAAAGGACATTGGCAGTAGTGGAGTCCTCCTGACCTTGATGCTCCTTGTGAGAGACAGAATGGGGGAGTGAGAGACCAAATGCATTATGTCATCATGCAGGGCTTTTGTTAGACCAAATGGCCAGGAGAGCAAGCAGTTCTAATTTTAAAATCACACTAGAGGACTAATATTTAATAACACAGCCCGGCTGTGCTTGATGCTAGTGCAGTACCTAGCAAATGCAGACTGACAGACAGCACTGCAGACTTCCGTGACATGCTTTTTTTATAAGTGGTGTAGGGATGTCAATTTATTTTTATATAATTAAAACAATACACTGAAATTGTAGTTCAGTATCCAAACCTAGTTCCACATCTATCCCATGGGCACAGATAGATGGATATTTCAGGGATGGTATTACAGAATGATCACTCAAAGTCAAGGTACAACTCATCTGGGCTTTTCTTCTTTTGCTGCAAGTTTTGCAGTGCACACTGGCCAGTTGACATGCTCCTGTGTTTCTGTGTTACCAACAAAAGCAGGACTGTGGAGTCAGCCTCATGGCTGTTGACAGTGAGTTTTCTACTTCTGCACAGGAGTTTCTGCTGGAAAGAATGTAGGGAGACCAGGGAGACATTGATGATTCTGTACGTTTCCTAGTCAACATGATATTCTAGGAAAGAAATTACTGCTCTGTTTGGTAGATAAAGTTCCTATTCTAGAGAGATTTAAGGATCTGAAAGAATTCCTGTTTTAGCAGTGTCAGCCAGGAAGACATCTGTTAACCAGGACATGATGCTTCCCTCCTCCCCCCCACCCCTCAGAATGAAATTTTTCTACCTCTTACTATTTATATTGTGGCAGACATTACAGACTCTCCTACAAAGACAATACAAAATTAAATAATATCTCCAGTGTACACCAGAGTTTAAATACAACTAATACAATTAATAGAAGCTGTAGAGTTTGTGTTGGGAAATGAAGAATGCTTTTAGAATTGTCCCCTGACAGGGAATTTGTGGGTATTACTTTTAGAAATGCGACAGGGAAGTGTATACATTTTCAAGCCAGGAACTTCACTACAAAAAAAAAAAAAAAAAGACCAAACTGTAAGCACTTCTTCCCCACAGCTATCTTCAAGGAGGAAGCTCAGCTCCTCCTTGAAAACAGCTGAGGACTTACAGTTAAAGCTCCTCTGCAAGTCAGGACTAGTTCAGCTCAGTAAAATTAAAAGACTATGAAGTCAATATCAGTGATGATAAACTCGGGCTCCACAAAAATGGAGCACATTGAGCGCCAGTTGCACAAATTTCTGAGTAAAATCCACACTGGACCACACATTTTGTCCATCTTATGCCTCAGGATAAAGCCTGCAGTGTTTACTGATGCAGCATTCACATAGACCTCAACAGAGCTTTCCCAGCGGAGAAATCCTGGCCTGCAAAGCAGGAGCCAGGCTCAGGGGAGTAATAACAGTGCGTGTAGCTCTATCCCGCAGTCAGTGCCGCAGCCCAGCATCCACTGCTCTCGCACACCTTCCCCCCATTAATTGCTCTGACATCCATAAGGAGGGGTGAGGGGAGTATCTACAAGCTTGCAGCTGTCAAGCATTAATGCTAAATCCTGGCCAAGTAACAAAACTTTAATTACAAGCTGCAGCTCTCCACGAATAACAAAATGTTGGGTGCTGACATCAGAGACGCCCTCAGCTGCTCCGGGGCTTGAGAGAGGCAGTAATTACAGCTGTGTTCCGCTCGGGACCAGAGGCTGCTCTCAGTTTCTGTTCAGCAGCTCTACAGCTCTGCGGTCATTTGGCTGAATTCTGTCACTACCACAGTGGCTGTGCACAGTCAGGAAAAAACCACAGGTTTCTCGATGGCCCCAGACTGCAATTTGCTTTAATTGCGGCATACGCCGATTTTTATATTTGGGGAAGAAAATGACTCGAAATTGCTGCTAACACTGATGTGAACTGCAGGGGGAGGGAATGCCAGTTGAGTCAGGAAAGTCTAAAATGGATGTAAGTCTCCTACGTAGCCAATATGGCCTTACATTCACCAGCTCTATGCACAAGTCCTCCTTGCCCGAGTTGAAAAATCCCATTTACCTGCAAACTCCCAGGACACTCCTGCACTACCTTTTCTCCCTTTTCTTGGCTGAAGAAAACACCAGCTGCTCGAGAAATCTTTCAGCTGAACACTGAAGAACAACACCCACTTTTTAGCTTCTTGCAAAGCTGTGAAGATTTCGCCACAGGCAGGCGAAATCCTAGAACAAGAGAGCTCTTCCGCACATTCCTGTGATTCCCACTAACAAAAGAAACACCTCACTTAATGTCCTTCAGCCCTTTTTTAGATTAGTGCCTGCCTTCAGAGAGGGAGATGGGAGTGCACAGACCCTCAGGCAGTGCTGCAGAAGTGATGTCTGGAAGGCAAATTCAGGCAATGCCCCCTCCCCAGAATGTCAAAGAAGACATTTTTCCAGACACAGAAGTAATTAACACCTAGAGAAAAAGACAAAGCAGGGAGATCTCTGTCCATGCAGATATATTCTAGATAAACAATGACATTGATTTTAACAATTGCCCTGGAAGTCCATTTTTCACCTTTAAAGTATTTAATCATACCTCTGTCACAATAAAAATTCCCTGTCAGCTCCAGTTTGCAATAAAAATACAAATATAGACCTCAAAATACTGTAGTCAACCAGCAAATGGAGAAGAAGGATATTGAACAACCACTCCTGGGTGGAGACCTCCCCTGCAGGATGCTATCCTGGCTGCCCTATTTTGACTCACCCAACCACCTCCATCACAACACCAAGTTGAAAAGGGATCAAAGATCCCAGGTGATCCTACAGGACTCCTACTGCCTGGTGCACATTAGCAGCTTGAGGAAGGTCAGAAACACAACTATGACTGCTAGAGCTATGTTCACTTTGGATGTTGGCTAACAATGTCTCCCTCTTTGAGGGTAGACAGCTGCCTATGTATGACAGTAACCACATCAAAACCTGACAAATATTTTCCCACACAGATGTAGCTGCCATAAAAGGTTGTCACTTTGTGGGTTGCCAGGCAAAAAATAACTTGCCAACCCTTAAAGGAAAACTGGCTGAAAGTAAGTAGAGGACATTCTGGACTTCCCATTTGAAAATCTAGCACAGCCTTGGAGCTCAATTAAGCCCCTGTGTACAACAGGTAGAACACTCCTGTACGCAAAGAGATAATCTTCAATCTACACGAAACACTTAAAATTCATTTTGAAGAAGGAGCACTCAAGAGCAAAATTTCCCCCAGGGTGGAGGGCAGATGAGAACATAGAAAGACTGTATCTTTACATACATTAGTAGTTTCTTAAATAATATCTTCTGCTCCAAGTTAAGCAAGAACATGGACAACACTTTAGATGTTGGTGTTTCAAATCAAATTTGTATGTAGATAAGAGCACTAGGTCAGTGCTTTGGGGAAAAAAACAAGAATCTTTTCTCTACTGCCTACTACTACTCCGGATAATCCAGACAGATACATGTTCACATGTGTATGACTGCACTGCATCTTGCAGCAGTCCTGCCAAAACAGCACACAGAAGTCTACAGGTGTGGTGCAACCAAGAAAAGGCTACAGAAGTGTCTCACCACAGAAAACACTGAGTTAGGGCACAGAGCAAGGAACAGTTATGTGTCTGTATCGTTAAGGGTTTGAATATAGTGAGAAATATAAAGGCTCTACTCGTAAGTGCTGCAATTAAAGGAAGGACTATCCCATGGTGAAATTAATACCTGGGAAAAAAAGCTGTTCGGAGGAGTGAATGATAAGCATCAAAACACAGCGCAGCTTCATGACTTCAGAGAAACCCCAATGGGCATCCTCCTATTTTGTAATAGAAGCCAATTCGAGGAAGTATAAATGTTCCTCTGAATGCGAGAGAATGAACGCATTGTTTGAACAAGCCTTTCATCTAAAGCGTTTATGAAATACAGTGGTAATAAAAGCGTTTACTTTTGTAATACCTCCACGAGTTTGTTTTAACATGTCCTGGTAAGTAACTGTCATTTAGAACAAAGCATTCCAAACAGCTGTTATTACTAGATTAAAAATAATAATAATCTTCTTAAAATACAGCCAAATGCAACCTCAACCTTCAAAGTTTTGTTACCAAAATTTATCTGTACACTAAATAACTTACCATATAGGAAGGAAATATTAAAACCCGCTTATGTTTGCCACATGGCCATTGGGGATCATCTAAAAGATTTGGGTCATATTCAACAAAGTCTCCCAGGTCACTACCTATAAAACAACAGTAAACATAAGAAAGGAATTCATTACATCAAGAAATCTCTAGACTTAACGGAAGTGGTAAACAAGTTTACAGATATTGCACAATACTGTCTTTGTTCAAGATTTTTGACAGAGATGAAAAATTGCTCTAAATCCTGAAAACTCTAAATATTTCTATACTAATGTGATTTGCAAAGATATAGAGGGTGTGCAGCTTTTGAATTACCTGGTAAATGTGAACTTAGGGCTTAGAGAACTGCAAAATTATATAAAGCTCCACAATGACTTTTATTCCTGGCAACAAGTTTTCATCTGTTTATGCAAATGTCTTGATTTGTTTCATTTATCATGCCAAAATATCTTAGGCATATAGTGCTTTGGCCTATGTTTTGTGTCCAGTTTTGTAAACACAGCCCATTCCAGCCTAATAAAGGTCACAAGTGGAATTTACATCTTCAGCTTATGACTACTGTGTTGCCACTGTAAATTTTCCATAGCAAAGGAAGGTAACAATAAGCCTGATGCAGGAGGAACAAATGATGGTGATGACAGGAGGAGGCACACTGAGTGCCGTCAGGGGCTGTCAATACGACCAACATGCTTGTTTATTTAACTTTCCATCACCCATAAGCAAGCTTTGCTAAACAAATACAGAATGAACTGTGTTCCACCCACGACATGAGACTTTATTTTGCTTAATTTAAGCTAAAAGTGGTACTAACACACGTGCCCATCCTTCACAATAACTGCCTATCATCAGTGTACCCATGGATATTAAAACAAGCTTCTTGAGAAGTTACCTGCATCAATGCTCCCCTGGGTGCTGTTAGCTCTTGCCAAAGAAAGGCTACGATGGCTTGCATTGCGAAATTGGGAGAAAGATGAGGTGGAATCTATCGTGTTTCTCCGAGTTCCCAGAGCATTGGTGGGAAATAGGAACTGTGTATAAGAAACCGTCTAAAAAAAGTCAGAATGGACAGACAGTTACTTTCAGCCCAGCTCGGCCGCAGTGGGATGCCTTTGGTGCATTCCAATTGGAAGCAAGAGAAGCCAAATTAATGGAGGATTTTCTGGATTTAGTAGTTAGGCACAGATGAATAAACACCAGTCACCTACATTTGCTTCAGTGCAGTCAGTTTATCCATGCAAAAAAATGCTTTTGCAAAGGCATTAATTCTTCAGCAAAACAAACACACACACACAAGCTCTAATACACTGGATTTACAAAATCCTGCTCAAGGGTCAGATTTAAAAATATGTCAATTTGGTCAGGTTTTTTTCAGTGGGCCTTCTCTGTAGCAGATTTCAGCAGCTTCTTTACTAACTATCATCATCTATATGGGTCCCTCAGCACACAGCTGCCAGAGGCAGACCACTTGGACGTTGCTAAACTTAAGCACTTTCTCTGCTATTTTTCTTCTTTAGGACTTCATCTGGTAGAATCTTATCGGTATAACAAGTGAGCTCCAGTTCACAGTAATGGTTGTAGGAGATCATTAACTACCCCCAAACATGGACTAAGTGTGAATGAGTGACTTGTGACGAAATTATTTTTAGAGTGCACTGATTCTCTGCTTGTACCCTTGGCCAGGAATAGGCTATGCCTTGCTTCTTGTCCACTTATTTTCCAAAAATAACATTGTATTGAAGAAAAAAAAAGAGTCTCAGACTCTAAAGTGGTTTATGAGGAGGTCAGAACAGGTATCAAATAAAACGTGAGCTTTCATTTATTTATAAGCAGACAGATTGCCCTCAAGAATTTACAGCCTGTGGTCTGGCCTGACACCTGGTTAGGTGAGCACACCATGTGTAGCAGCATTGACCTAGGACCTTTAAATGCATACATGACAGCAGACTGGGTAAACTGAACTGTAGAAAGTAAATCAAGCTTTCAGCAAGAAATGTTTTCTTTTATGATTAAAACTGTCTCTCCACTACATATTTCTTTAAAATGGATCACTTCCCTAAAGATTCATAATTGCTTATTCTATTTAAGTGAATGAACTCTTGGATTTTGAAAGACTCATCAGATTTCTGCTACTATTTTCCTGCTCTTTGGAAAAACATATTGTTAAGCAAAATTTTATTAAATACAATTGAAAGCAAACAGAATTACAGCTTACAACTCTTACCAGAAATTATTTTCAAACTCCTGACAATATACTTTGCAGTGATACCTCCTGCTAGAGCCAGGGGAAGGCTGTGTAATTCAGTAATGCTTTGGAGATTTAGATATTGCCAGAGGCAAATTTCTTCAAGGATGCAGAGTTGTTTGCATTGACAGCTTGGGCAGTCCTCATGAATTTTTGCTAAGCTTATTTACTGTTGCACATACTGCACTTTAACTACTGTGTTACACTGCTAGTTATAATTTATATTTCTGCTCATTATTAGTTAAGCCATTTTTTCCCCTATAACATAAAATTAAAGGGAGTAGGAACTGAAGCATCCCCACCTTCCCATCTGCTCCAAGCTCCACACCTTCAAGACCAATTATCTCTTTCAGACACACTCCAGTAGAATGGCACTGGCGTCCACCATCCAGCTTCATATCCCTGGGAAACAGAAACAAGAGCAGAAATACCTCTTAATACCCATGTCTGGTTCACTTTCCACTACCCAGTGCTGAAATAAGGTGCAGCATTAATCCAAACATGCCAATGCAAAGCACAGACCAGACAACTTTTCCTATAAAAGCACTTGTGTTGTCTAAAACATATTATAGAGAAAACCCCCACTTTGTTCCAGGTTGCAGCTCATACCCCACCTATGGTGCAGAGCAAGGTTCTCCATCATTAGGCACCTCTGACAGAACCTGTCACTGGGAAGGAACTGCAAGTCATAAACACTTCAAGTGAGATACAACAATTCAGCTTGAACATTTAACTGAACATTTAACAGCCATGTATCCAGCAGACAGATGCTCCCAGACCACATACCTCGCTCCCCTACACGAGACAAAGGTAATTTCCTGTGAAAGCCTCCATGAAAGCCTCTGGGAGGGATTCCTGCTCCTCCAAGCACAGGAGAGTGCCTAAAGCCCTCCTGCTGGAGGCTGCCAGGAGAAACCCACTTTTCCATCACCCTGGGATGGGAACTTGAAGGGACTAACCTACCCATCATCTTACACTTGGACATAAATGAGATGCCTGAGACAAGTAGGCTGTATCCCATGCTTTAGTCTCATGATTAAAATGTGAGCTGAGGTAAAAAAGACTGAGCAAATTTGTGCTCCACAAATGGCAGCTGCATACAACTCCAGACTATTTATCTTGCAATATTTTCCTGGCTGATTTCCGCTACGGTCCAAGTATGTGCTTAAAAATCTGTGTGGGAGAGATGCCGACACTGAGGCAGGGAGAAGCCCTGCAGGCTCTTCATCCAGTTGCAGGGCTGGGCTATCTCCTGCTGTGTCTCTGCACACCATCTTTCCTTGTCTTTCCAACCTACCACACATTTTATTTCCCTGAAACATGGCAATCCTGAGTCCCCAGTAAATCATGTACCCTACTGCTGGAAAAATCCAACACGTCTGTGCTGGAAAACATGCTTCAGGAAAAAAGGAAAAGACTGTATCAAGTTACTAATCCCAAAACAGTCCTCTTAGTTTCTTCACTAGAGTTCACTTAGCATAGTGTCATATTATCATTCTCATTTCCTGATATCATGTTACTGAGGGGCTGGACAAATAATTATATAAAAATAACCCTCTGTGAGAGTCACGGTATTAGCCTCTCCGTTCTTGCTCAGAAAGTGTTTAAGAGAAATATTTCTCATAGAGATAAATGCCAAATAGTAACCATTTCAGCAGGTGTTATCTGTGAAACAAATGCACAACCTGAAGAAGCCCCTGAACCCAAAAATGAAAGCAAGTATCTGAATAACCTGAAAGCAGAACAGTTTGGTTTCCTTCCATTCAAGACCTTACAGACACAGAGCAAGAAACAATGCTGTTACAACTTTGAAAACAAGTCACAGAGAAATTTTTCCATGCAATTATAGATAACTTTGTAATTCATCAAATGGAAATCCATCAACCTTTGAAGAGTCAGCACAACAGCTTTAAAAATTAAAGAGCAGTTGTGGGGACTGAAAAGAAATCAGTGCTCTGGAAGCAAGGAGCAGGGTTAGCTGGCATGTGCGAGCACACACAGGGATCATTCCTCAACATCAGCTGAAGATAGATGGACACTAATACCTCCATTTCTGTATATTTCTGATGTTTCTAAAGAAGACTCTCCTTTCAGGACCCTGTGAACAACATTGCAGTCATTTTCCCTCATCCTAGGTGTTTTGCAAAGGTTACTTGGGGTCTTCCCCTCCTCCGCATATGCTCTATATTTCTAGGTAGTATATGATTGCTTGTGTTGTAAAATGGAGTAATAAAATATTACTCTTTGGAGAGAAACGTGTCCATAAAACAGAGAATTAAACTTCCTCTCTTGAGGAAAATCAGCACCAAACAATGTGCAGTTTCTTATGAGCATGAAAATGGAAAGGCTCATCCTGGCTTATACACATCCTCCTCTCACTCATAAAAGACCTTGGTGAACATCTAATATGGAATTCCTATGCTATTTTACTGTATCCTTTTTGAGTTCCCTATCATGTGATCAACAGCAAGGTAGCCAAGTTTTTGCAGGACAGGCCTTGATTTTTTTTCCTCCCTCCTATTAAAGATAAAAGAGTTCACGGACCCCTCAGCAAAGCTCTTGCTGGGAGAGCAAGCCCAAGGGTTGCCACCCTGCTGTTGGGTAGAGCTCCAGCACAACTGCTTCCTCCCCACACCCCCAAAATCCCAAGAGCAACAGCTAGGAAAGACCTGGGGGATGACTTCACCTAGCCCTCTCCAAATGGCAAGTCGTGCCAAGGGATGAGTTGGGACGGTTGTTTGGGTACAGCCACCGCAGCAGTGTGGCCAGACACCGCCACCAAGTTCTTCAGGACACATGCACTCACATGGCACCACAGCCGAGGGGCCCCGAAAGGGAGGAGCATTTGGAAGATAGGCACCTCGTATAAAAACCAGCCAAGCTTTCACTGTGTTTGTTATTTAGATTACTGATGGGACTGAGGAATTGCACAAACCAAAATACAGTAGTAAACGGTGCTTAGAAAATGTAGAGTAGGAAAGATGGTCCTTGCCAAAGAGGTTTTAAAGGGAAGAAAACTTCCTTCCTCCTCTTCCTCAGTTTTGATTTTCCGGTTTTATTTCCAAAAGTGCTTTTTAACAAACTTTTCAAGGGATTTGAGCAGACACAGAAAAGCAAAAATAAATCACGGGAACTTTTACTACCTTCACTTTATTTGAGCAGGGAAAGCTTGAGGAAATGAGAGGATTTGGGATAACATTTCTTCAGGAGGCAAAAAACTAGATCCCAGTTGCTGTCAAAGTTTAGGGAGTTACTCTGATTAACATCAATATCAAGCTCTAGATATTCTATTCATGCATACCATTTCCAGAAAGCTTAGCAGTGTTATAAATTACATGTAAAATTAAGCATATTATTTTAGTTATTCAGGACTGCAGAATGTTGAGGAATACATCTGGTCCAGGTAGCTGAGATTGAGATGCAGATTGAAATGCAGACTGACTCCAGGTGGGAGCCTGAGACAAGAGGCCATGAACAGCCAACCTTTGTGACAACAAAGGGCATGAAGATGGGTGATGCCAGCTAGGTGAATGAACACTGGGAGACACAGCAGGAGCCGGGAATTGCCAACCTTTTGGATAACAAAGGAGATGAAGACCGTTGAGCCAGTAGGTGGATAGACACAGAGAAGGGGGAAGGAGCTGAAGAGGAGGTAGAGGGAGACTTTAGCTCACGGAGACTCTGAGGTTCCTTTGTTGGGGGTGCTCCTCGGTGGCACCAGCTGGAGCTGTTTCTGTGTTACTGAGCCGTGAGTAAATGGCTTTATGGAACGAGACATCTCAGGCTCTGCTAAGGGAAACCTGGGGTTGAACCAGTAAGGAATTGTGATCTGACTGAGTGTGCATGTGGTGAGTTTAGGGAGTGAAGTGGGACACCTGTCGGCTCACTGGAGCTGCCCATTGTGAAGGGGCTTCAGTCCCAGCAATTAAAGTCTCTGGACTTGGTAGTGTGACTAACGGAGAGTCTAATAAGTGGTGAGACTGGGTACTTTCCTTAAAAAGGAAAAAACAAAAAGTTTCTCACTCTAAGAGTTCAAAGATTTTCTTGGAAGAACACCAGGTAACTTGGGATCCCAGTTTTGCTGTCGGATGGTGAAAAGGTTTAATGAGCAGATAGATAAGGATCAAAACAAGAAATCTCATCATGTCTTTTATTAGCCAGGCCAGGATTAACAGAATATAAATTGGATGCTGTTACCTTTGGAAGTATAACATTTCTTTTATGAACCAAATGTTATGCTTTGACGTGATCTACAAAGTCCCATGCAAGACTCCTGATGGGCACTTGCTCTTTAAATGACAGTAAGAGTTGAGCACTCTAACCCGTGAATAATTTAGGAGTCCATGAAATATTAAATAGATTTCTAGATACATGAAAAAGCCTTCTGCTTACTGAAAAAAAGGAATCTGATAATTGTTATTTAGAGATGTCAGCCTTCTTTACCTATATTTTATGCTTAGTGATTCCTGACTCTTAAGATTTATTCTAAAAGCAAAAGCAGTTCAGGAGACACCAAGAAAAGATGCTGTTCTCGTCCGTCACTGTAAATAATTTCTACTTATCATCTCTGTTTACAGGGACAAGGGAAATGACAGCTCTGGAAAAGATGCACTGCCAGTCTAACCAGCAGTAGATTTCCCACTGCCTGAAACTGCCTGCTATAATTGATCAAGAGCTTTCAGAGCCTAATGCCATTAGTGTTGCCAGAACAACTCCAGCTGCACTTTAGAGGGAGAGGGGGTAGAAAAGCTCCTGAAAAGATGGCCATAATGGGCCAGTTTCCTTTTTCTCTCTCCAAAGATATTCAGATGTCAGCACACCTCTTTTCCTGATGTTTTGCCCAACACAGACTAAAAGTATTAGGAAGATTCATTGACTAACTTCAATCAAAGGGAATAGGGCAACTCAAAAGAATGAGCAATGGTGGTTCTATAAAATTCATACATGAGATGATTAGTTTTGAAATGTCCCATTGAGGGAAAAAAGCCCTCAGATTTCTGTGTCTTTCTGTAAAGCTAATACATGTTTGGTTTTCTTTTTTTGTTCAATTCGTGAGAGGGCTAAAAGAATGATAGGCCTACAGAATGATAAATGCTCAGGAAAAGAACTCAAGACTGATGACTTAAAAATGCCTCGCATACAAAATCTGTTGGGGAAGAACAGCAAGGAACTTGGTAACAAATCTGAAGGACATAACAGAGTATCCTGCTTTGCTGTCTGCTTATTGCTACTATCCATATGGCAATTTAGATGCTCTGATTTCTCCTGTAAATATTGCCCTGTTTCCCACACTCACTGACCTGCCAAATAACTGACGGCAGGGGTGTGTCAGGGGTGCAAGACAACCTCACCTAAATGTTTCTTTTTCTTGCCTCATTTTGCATATGACTTTCGTACCCAGTTTAACACTAAAGATGAACAAAGGTTGCACAGTTTAGGTAAAGAAGGCTGTTGGAAACGCCAGGTCTATGAACTAATTGATCATTGTGGTTAGATGTTATCTGAAGTGACAGTACTGAAAACCTCTCACTCCTGGTATCATTGAACTCATTATTGTTCTGGACAGCACTTAGTTAAATTCAAAGTTAAATTCAGCAGCGACTTATATTTAGAAACTGGATGAAGCTAGTTAGTAGCATTTTTGAGAAGGACACAAATTCTTTCTATCTAACGACTTGCTACTTTCCTTCAGAAGAATGGTCTGCTTCCTGGGCTTCAATCCATTTGATTACTCATACTGCATTATTTCCCATAGCTGGAGGCAAGTTTTGTCAGATGAATACCTATATTTTTGTCAAGGCAGCAATATTCAGCAGCTATGCCTGCTGCAGATACGTTTCTAACTCCTTAATGAATTCAATGCCATGAAAAATAAAAGATGAGATGAATTGGCCATTTTTATAAGGATGTGCACTGTCTGATGCTCTGAGTTTTCTGTCCTGTAGCTCACCACCTCCAGCCCTGCCATCAGTCAGTCATGTGAGCCTGGTGGCTGAGAGTTCAATGTAAGACTAACCATGCTGCAGTGTTGCATTTGGGTGACACCACCAGCTCTCCTCCTCCCCCCCAGGTCCTCCAGATTCATCTTCTGGACAGGACTTCACAGAAACGTGGAAGCTCTTAAAAGGTTCTTACATCACAAAAAATATCATCAGAATAGGTACGATTTCAATCTGTGAATGCATTTGCCATTGACATTCTTGGGGGGAAAGACAACTCGGTACCTTCTTCCTCCTTGATAAAACACCTCTGACAGTGACAGTGACATTGCTATCACCTTTTTTTTTGAAATGCTTAGGCACCTTAAAATACTAATGAGAATTGGACTGTTCTCACTTGGCTGCAAGCATATGCAGAGCATTTTTGCAGGTCACCATGTCCTGCAGGCCACAGGGAGCAATTCTGACAACATCTGTGAGAACTGCCAGACTTGTACCATCTCCTTAACTGGTCTACTCTGGCCTCAAATCGGGAGGTCTGGAGACACACAATCTATAACGCTGCTGCTTCCTTTGAGAACATATCCAGGATTACTCTCGAGGAGAAAAGACAACGCAGAAAGAACCGTGTCTTGCAGAATATACCACCTAAGGAGTCTTTCTGCTGTGCCTTTTGCAATCGGACTTGTCTATCTAGTATTAGCCTTATTAGCCACCAGCGTGCTTGTAACAAATGTGGATAGAGACTTTCCCAAATCTTCGTTCGCGAAGCCTAGCCATGATGGTGATGATGATGACCATCTCCTTGGAAGCTGATGGAGAAGTTGTGCCTAGAGAAGCTTCAAGATGAGGCAAGTAACGGAGAATGGGTTCCCTTCTTCCCTGCCCGGGATATATGTCCTTTCCAGGGTAGTTACCTGGAGGCAAAGCTGAACCTGGTCCTTCTCCATCCTGGCTGGGGTCATGCAGTGGGTCCTTGTGTGAGTGTCCTTGCATGAGTGCCCTTGCACAGACCATGCTGGGAAGTGGGGTGGGCAGAAACCTGCAGACACCTTCCGGAGAGTCTGGCCATAACAGTTCCTCTTTAGGGACTTGAGTGCCCGGAGCATGACCTGCCTAATGCTAAAAGGCTAATATCTGCTGTGTCTGATCCTCAGCTCCTGTCTCAAAGGGCTGAAATCCAATTCACCTCAAACCATCTGGAGCCCATTTCCAAATGAATAATTCCTTCAAGTCTTGTTTAACCCATCGGCAAACGGCTTCACTCTTTGGTTTGCCGTGACACAAATCCCCTCTGAGGGCCCCGAGCAGGTCAGCATGTGGGTGTATATGGCTGTGGTGAGTGTGTGTGCGATGGGGTAGCTACTTGCTGTTGACCTGAGGCATCTTCCCCTGTCCTGGAAGAGGAACAGTATCAAGGCTCAACTCCACTTGCTGTGAGCTTCCACTGTGACAACCAACCTCTGACAAAGGAGGTGTGTTCCACAGCAGTTCAGGGTGTGTACCTCTGATAAAAATGGGAGGTCACTACCTCCAATTTTCTGCCCATCTGCAGAACTAGATGGGGGTTAATTCTCATCTGCAGCAAGGAAGATATGAAGTGGATGCTGAGCCAGAAATCCGGTTTCAATACACTTCATAAAGTAGCTCTTTCATCTTCTGCAATATTATATTTAAAGAAGAAAGAAGAACTTGAAGAATAGTATTAGCATAACATTACATACGATTCTTCAAATTTGCAAGTATTACTAAAGAATATTGGGGTGTCAACATGATCCATTGTATAACATCAGTGAATGGTGAAAAAGGAGAGGAGAAACAATTTTTTTAAAGCACAAGTATCTCTCCACAATGGTAAAAACATGTTCCGTAGTCACTGCTGCATCTCCTCATCCACGTGTTTTGTTTGTAAACGTTACTGCAAAAACCTCTGTGTGGCAACAGCATGCTTGCTACACAGGTTACCAAGATTTTTGCTCAGCATAAAAATTTATATAGTGAATACCCTTTGCCATGAAGGTTTCCAATACATTGAAAAAAGGAATAGCAACAGCACAAACCAAACCTGCAGTATGAGCATTAGCACTTGAACTGCCTTGCCTCTAACCTGTGCATCACACAATGGCTTTGTATGTCATAAAGACATCATCAAAGCCAAACATTCAGACAACATTTTCTGTGTTGCTGGATCCTGTAGGTGCTACCTGCCTCTGCAGATCAGCCTATAATGATAATTTCTCTGTGCGTGTTTCTTAATTTAAGAACAGAGGTAATAACACTGTTACAAGTGCTCTCACAGGTGCAGGACAACCTGCATCATTACATCACTCCTCTTAGCCACCACTAAACCCTGTGTAGGGTTCGATGACTTTGGGCTGTAACACCAAGAGATGCTGGGGACCAAGGGATGCCAGCAGGCAAGATGCTCAGCACCTCCTTCAGCTCCTGACTTGCCTTGTAGCTTTCCTTACATTGCTTTCACCTGGCTATGTCTGCTCTCACAGCTGCTCTGCTGGTCTAGAAAAGAAAAGCTCTGGTCCACTTCATTCCCCTACTCTTGGCCATGAAAACAGGTAAAACTGTGCCTGTATTCATGTCACTAGCAAAGATACTGACAATCTTAATGTTGTCAGTTCTGGAGAGAATTTATGTCCCAGATCCACAAAAGTACTTGCCTCTCAGTGACTCCAGCAGGAGATAATCCATCTCAAAACCTCTGTCAATTTAGTTTTGGTTCTCCCCCTTTCCCTTGTATAAAAGCACTTGAAGCTAAAACATTAGGTTTCCATCAGAGTCAAGATAGGGACAAAATTTTGAGGACAAAAAATTCTAGTTATTAGATCTGTACATGACTTTTTTTTCTCCCCATATTGGTCTCTGCTTTATACATTTTACTTCTCTTCATTATAACAGAGAAGACTAGAGAAAGTAATTCCCCTGGCACATGGTGTCCTTCCTTCTCAGCCTCAGCAACTACCATCAGATTGGCCTTCTGAAACTTCAGGGAGAAAAACCTGTCATTCAGCAGCAGCAGCATCTACGCTGCTCCGAGTACGCCTCCCTTCAAAAGCCTCCTGCCAGCTTCACTCCAGTGAGCTGGCAGCTGCCCAGCTGCTGGAGAGGCAGATTTGGGAAATGTATACTAAGGGACACCTCAAACTTCATCCTCTTGAGTATACTTCTATGGCTCTCCTCCCTGCAATCCCCAGACTTCCATTTGTATTAGTACAAACACTTAAAAACATTGGAGATTTGAGAAGGGTTCTTGCTGTTGTAGTTTGACCTCTGCATGGAGGGTGGGCAAGTGAGGGACACAGTCTAGAGCACACTGCTTGCACCTCATTGGTGAGGGGTGATGCTGCCCCATCCACCCTGGGCAAGTACACAGAGTTTAGCTGTGACTTCAGGAATTGTTTTTCACACAGGTTTTTATAATGATTCTGCTCCTGCAGTTATCTGCCAGCATTGATAGAGTACAGCTCTTCTGCACTGACTACAGTGCAACAGGAGCTGGCAGCCTCCACAAAACACAGCTGTGGCTGCTGATTTCCTCACTGGCTGTAGCGCCTGTAAGTCAGAGCAGAGGTGGAGAAGCAGCAGCAGCTCCACTGTGTGCTCCTCTCACATGGAACAGTTCTTCCTCCCTGCTCATCCATCCTACTGTCCCGCTCCTGCCACAATTTCTCCAGTCAAATTTCAGATGTGCCCATGGTTCCCTGTAATGATCTGTTTCTTTTTGTTAACTATTCAGTAATGTTTGCAGAATATAAACCAGTTGGGACATCTTGCCCGGGGACAGACATCAGCAATCCAGAGATTCAGAGAAAGCAAAGCTAAAGGATGCTGTCGCTACAGTACTTCAAATGAGCATCCGGTGTCTCTCCCTCCTCCTCCTCCACATCCAAAATGTGCAATGAAGTAAGCAAGCACTGTGCAGCCTGAACAGAGTGGCTACAGTTTATGCTATACTGCCTCATCTGTTCTTTGCTCCAGCTGTTCCTGGAAGGAGGTGCCACTGAATTGTTTCTCTCTTCCTCTGATGCTCTGGAAGAAAGACAGAGGGCTTTTTTTTTAAATCTTGGCTTTTTAGCAAAGGAAACAAGGCTGGATTGTTGTGTACTGGCACTTGCTACCTTCTCGGCCCATGCCCTTCTTGCTGCGCAAGCATGATACAAGACATGACGTGCTGAAATAATATTTAGTTTTGAAGCTGGCCTCATTACTGCTATAATTTAGAAGGTATAACCAGCCATCAGCATTTCAAAATATATTCAGTTTTCAATAAAAAGGCAATTTCCACGGGGCGATGACCATAAATGAATGACAGTGTACTCAAGAACACTGAGCAAATCTGCCAGTCTGTCAAGAATTTGCCTGATGTGTCATCACAATTTAATTAAGGGAAAAAATTTACTGCAAGAGACAGCAGGCCAAGTCAACCCCCCTACAAAGGTATTTCCTTCCTTTGTGCATTAAAAATAATCTCCCTTTGCTTTGAATTACTGATGCACAAGCAGCTTGTGACAAATCTTTCTCCAGAACTAAATAGATGGCTGAAAAGTATGAGCCAAATTCAGTTTTTATACATTGGATATTTGACTCTAGATGATTTTTGGGTCTTTCAAACCCATCTCAGTGTATCAGCTGATAATTTTCCACAAATTTTGTGCCCTGCAGTCACTGAGTCAACCCCAACTACAAGGACTTCTCAGCTCTCTGGCACGTGGCCATGGTAGACACACTTCATTCCCCTGCCCCAGGGGCATTAAGCTGCTGCCCACCAGCACTGCCTTTCCCAGCCTTGCACTGCACCTCTGAAGGCATCCAGCTGGTTGTCAGAGCCTGCCAGGCAACATCCTCCAGCCAAATCCAGTTTCTTTCACTTCTGTAGTTTCACTGGAAGAGTGAAAAGCTTTCTCAGTCTTTGGAGAACTACTTCATTCTGAAGAAACTTTCCAACTGAGGTATAGTGTCTCAGCACGTCAAGGGATGCAAGGCAGCTGCGCGGACATCGTTTATACCAGCTATGAACCTCTACAGTATTATGTCCAAAATAATCTGTTTTCACTGACTGAATGATCTGACCAATGGCTAAAAGCACAACAAAAAGGTATTCTGTTTAAATCCAAATGTTTCTTCATAGTTCTGGAAATACAGATACAGTAGCACCATGTTTCCATGGGAGAATGAGAAAGCTAAGATGACTTATTGAAGTTGTGCTGTCTAGAGTATTTGTTTTGTCAAAGATGAGTGAAGTCAGAAGATACAATAAAAACAGTGCATTTTTCAAGAACATCAATTTCAGGAGGGTAGTTTTCTCCAGCTTAATAATCACAGATACCACAGCACATATAAATAAACTGGGGACTGAAAGCAGTAGTTTTAACCTGGTAATGTTCCACAAGGCGAACACACGCAAGTGCATTTATCTCTTCTCAGAACAGATATCTAAAAGCATTATCCTCCATCATGCTGTCATCTGTTATCAGGTCCACATGCAGGCCCAGAAAGACTATGCAGTACATGTATAAATATACATACCCGACTTGGGTACAGTCTCGATATGGCAGCACTGAAAATATGCTACAGAAGGATCTTCTGCTGCTGATAAGGACTATTCTAAAATATAAAAGAAAATAAAAGAAATCAAAGACTAAAATTTAAAAATCCCACCACAATAAGCAAAGCAACAGATGTTACCACTGAGGAATTCGTAATCATAAACTTCCATAATGGATGATTCCTCCCTCCTCTTTTTTATCTCACAGGAGTCGCGCTACGGTGTCTTTACAGAAGTGCTGAAGCCTGTGCCATAGCAAATAAGTTGTAAACAAGTAGTGGAGTCCCATCCCTTCTGTAGGCTTTCTAGGAAAACTACCTTGAATACATTACTTGGAATCCAGGATAGATGCTTTTCTAGTGAAAGGAGTCCACCCAGAAAGGCATGGGACCATTCTGACAACTCACTACGATGGCTGAAACTAAACAGACAAATCCAGCAGCATCCCAAGTAATACACACCAACAACTACTGGTGATACACACCACAATTCTGTGGCTGACTTGGAATCTGCATTTATTGGACAAAGAACTTCTGGCTGCTGGTTGTGACCTTTCTCTGCTAAACCAAAGGGCTCCCTTGATTTTCAGCTTCTTGTTCCTGAAATAGACTTCATCCACGAATCAGGCTAAGTCTGCTCTTGTCATAAGCTTTCAGATCCTTTCACTGTTTTCAAGGCTCCTCCTTGAGCCTTCTGTTTTTCCCCATCACTCTCTCTTGGTCTCTGGGAATTATCACTGACCTCAGCAGTGGCACATCTTCCAGTCTTACCTTTAAGATCAGTGTCTAGCCCTGATGACCTGCCAGCCTCTGTGCTCAATAATTACATTAGCCTTCCTGGTTATGATGTTGCATTGATACTCAGGCATGACTGATCCCACAGTACCCTGCCATTTCTCCTGCAGCCCAACGTCTGTCTCAGTCACTGTCAGCGATGAATTCCTCCTCCTGTAAACATGGCTTGCCTTTATTCCTCAGGAATTCCTTAGGGAGTTAGCTCAAGATTTGTTTACATGAAAGCATACATTATCTGCCTGCAGAGAGCTTATCTCAGAATCCAGGACACTCTTAGAGCAAAGGCCTTGTATTTTTAACCAGTCTCCAAATCTCTGCAACATCTGCAAAGTCACTGTGTGATACTGTCCTGGTTTCAGCTCTGATAGAGTTCATTTTCTTTAAATCAAATAGCTTGGAGGAACCTATCTGTTGCGCAGTCACACTACTGCCTTTAGCCATCTGACATATCATTAAGCAACATCAAAACCACCTTGAGGTGAAGACCTACTTTCCATAAAACAGCATGGACTCTCAGTAGCTACATTACTATAGTTTTGGGAGATGCAGATTGGCAAGAAGCCAAGAGAAGCTTGATCAAGATGTAAGATATAAAATGCCAATAAATAACTGATTGTTCATAAATATACCCTCTTTCCTTATTACCTTCAGGATGCTGAGAATTGTACAATTGTACTGAGCCCTCTTCCCTCTAAAGTTGGCCAACAGGCTGCACCACGACAAATTACTCTAAGTGACGGCAATTTGTGCTGTTTTCTGACCTGATTAGTGTTAGAATTTACTGCTGTTTTACCTTTCTAAAAATCTCCACTTGTGGTCAAAATGCTACGACCTACTGCTACATTGGTTGTCAGGGCTACTGCACTTCCTTGCTCTGCTCTCCAACATTGATTTTTCTCACCTTGTGTCCCACAGATCTGTATGTGAGGATTTCACCTGAATTTTTCATCCTTTGTCCTGCACTGGCCAAAGCTGGACAACAAACCCTAGGAAGATATTTTGTTCTTTACTATCTGAAAACCAGCATAAGCACCTATAAATCTCATACTAGCTGTTATTAAAACACTGTTTCCTTAACTGACCAGCTTAGTCATCATTCTTAGAAAAGGTTTAGCTCCCCAAGACAGCCACTGCACATAATGCTTGGAAAAATGCAGAATGATTGATTTTCCTTCTCTTGGATCATTCTGTTACAGCAATCCTATTTTCTCCCTCAGAGGCATGTTTAAAAGCAAAGGGGTATTTACCCTGTAATAAAGGAGGGTTTTTAGTAATAAATATGCACACATGTTCAGGAAGCTCTCCTGCAGCAGATGAAGTATGATTTCATTGTTGTCTGAATGCTGTAATACTGCTTACCTATGGTAAATATCTCAGATCCTGTAAGACGGTCTCATGGTGCAGCAGTAAGTTAAAGAGCAGGGGGGAATAATTTTTCACATTTGAAAACGGCAATCCACAAGCAAAAAAGCCCTGGCATATGATTAATTTTGTGCTTGCCACTGCTTATTGCTGAATGGTTGCTACTCACAACAGCTTGCTTGTTCACTGGAAGCCTTGTTTGCTGATGTATGAAACTTGGCACAGATTTCGAGGCTGACATCAGAAAGCATCTTTGAATTCGGAAAACCGCAGTACCCACTAAGCATATTACCCCCCTCCCCCTGGTTGCTTCTGGAAATACAGCTCTTCCACCAACGCCCTACACCTCCCTAAAAATACCACTCAACTCCTAATACTTAAAGAAAAACAAACTGGTGCTTCCATGTCCACAAGCAAAGACAACAGTAGGAAGTTACCACAGAACTGTGTGTATCAGAAGGAATCAGACAAGAAAGGAAATAAAAAGCACCAGCCCAGCCTGTATTTTTTTCAGATTTTTTTCCCTTGGGACCCAAGCATTGCCTCTCTTTCCATAAACTGGCAGACCTTCTTTACACAAAGATCTCCCACACAGAGTGTGAGAGGAGCCCACAGCCTCCACTGCCAGGATGCCACAAAACCAGAACTGCTGGAGGAGGTTGATGCAAAACAGCCTTAGGAGCTGGACTGGAAGGAAAGCAGGGAAGGCAGTGGTCAGACGACCATGGAGGGATAAACCAGCATCTTATGTAGAGGTCAGATGACATGCATGGTAACAAAAAAAATTCTGAAGGCCTGCAAAGGTTTGCTGAGCAGAAAGTCCAGAAACTTGTCACAAAGTTTGCTTTGGACAAAAAGGTGTGGTGGAAGCCACTGCTGTTCAAGAAAACCGAATTATTGCTTATGGGAGAAAAGCATTTTTCAGCTCTTCAACAAAGGATATCTACGATCCTGTGCAGCTCTGAATGAGCTATCTCTGACATCAAAAGCAGTTTGAGAGTGGGTTTATGTGCCCTGATTCCAGTTGTACCACCTAGACATGTTTAGAATCACTTCATGAAAAGCTTTTCGCTCTCTAATTCTCACATTTCACCAAAAAGTTGTACTGATTATTAGGGTTCGGAGCAACCATTATTTTGCAAGAGAGTTCTGACAATGTGCAAAGGTCTAAGACTGTAAAAGCTAATCTTTGAATTTCTTTATGAGGTGTATGCTATGAAAAAAGTTGCTGAGCACAAAGTTCTCAACAGAATCAGTACTTTGCTTGACTTGAAGAATAACGTCTGCTTTCTTCAGTGTCTGTCTAGGTTTCATTGTGTTGCACCAAAAGGCTGTGATCAGGCTATGTGATATACGCCATATACACCAATCACATGTGGAATACTGTAGCCTCTTGTCTCATTCGTGGTTGGTTGATATTTGACAGCCAGGACCCTGCTGCCCAGCACGCAAAAGGCAAACACACAAACCACAGATGCTGTTTGGGTAGCAGCTCTCATTTTGGAGTCTCACAAATTCAAGGGCTATTAGAAGGTGGCTGAGGGGAATTATGAACTGTGAGGATGCTGCGAACAGTCAGTCTCTTGGACTGCATGTGTTGCATTTCCACAACTAAAAGGGCAGCAAAAGAGACCTTTCATGATGGTGCTTGGCCTTTATTTAGATGTGTACACTAACAAAATAACTGAGAAAGTAATGGCATGGGGGTGGGAGAGGAACATTGTTTTACTGCTTCTTATATTTGCTCTATACGATAACCACAGAAATGTTCTTGTCCCATTTTCACCATTAACTGTTTGTTCAGCTGGCTCAGGTTGCTGTTTAGGTGGCTTGTTTTTGCTAATCTGTTTCAGAGCTTATGGAGGATATCACCAATAAACCTGCTGAGTGAAGTGGGTAAAACCACATGCTGGTGACTACCTCTGCTAGTTTGTATGTTATGGTTGACTTGTCTTTGTCTTTGCATGGGAAAGTTTATTTTGTGCTATTTTACAAGAGTGCTTTGATAATACAGTCTAGGAAACCTAATTTTCTACCTCCTTTAATAAGCCACGTCCTACAAATCCAAAGAAACCGGTTTAACCAGTGCAAAGAGCTATCAACAGGAAGCTTTATAAGGACTAGCTGATAAGCTCTGGTCTGAGCATAGGTGTTTTTTCTCTGTGCTAAATAGCTGAACTCCTATTTCAACCACAGCTAATCTTGCCTTGCTGCTGGACTGACAAAGGCTGGACCCAGAGCATCGTCGCTCCACATGTCATCCACAAGGCTGAGAGAGGAAGAGCTCTCAGTGCTGCAGGAAAAGGACACATCACGTTGAGAGCCACACGTAAGGGCAGTTAATAGAGAGAGGAGCCCTGAGCTATCACCCACACTGCAGTTTTCTTTGCTGTGACACTCACAGTCACAAGCCAGTAAAACAATTATGTGCTAGCTATTTTAAAGCCCAGTCACTAAATTCACCGCCCAAAAATATAGTCAGTGTAGATGTTTTCAAAGCTGGGTTCCTCAAGTTAAGTGAAAGGCTGACATGCTGTGACAGAAGGGTCAGTCAGGGGTTTTGGAGAGAGCTCAGAGAGCCTGACTCCAGCCTAGCTCAGCACCTGTGTCCTGCACAACCATGCATGAGCCCCCTGGGACAAGGTTTCAGGCATGGAAAGGAGCCTCAGGAGGGTTTTCTATCCATTGCAATACTTGGGCTTCTTGGTGTCACAGGAAATTGGGGAGGACACCAGCTTTAAAGGTCTTAAGGTACTCAGAAACACTGTTGATTTTACGATGAACACATAAAGAAGATCCAACTGAATTTCTAGAGGTCCTTTTCATCCAGAATGCCTATTAACTTCAGTGACTGCAACTACATCCAGACCCCTTAGAAAAACAGAGTCTGGGCTCAGCTTACTTACTGCTAGACAGAGAAGTGACACAAAGTGTTAACTTTATATTTGATTTTTAGCTAATATCGTTGTGGCTCTACAACCATAGGACGAAAGCTATTTCCGAAACTGTCTCTTATTGTATCTGTATTCTACATAAAGAGATCTTTATTACAATTGTGGAAATATTCTGGAAAACTGTGTCTGTTGATAAAGATAAGAAGTCAGTTGAATAACAGAAGCTTCCTCGCTGTTTTCTTAACAAGAAAAATACTCAGTTTTATTGTCAGGCATAATGACTGATCTGTGAATTAAGATAAAATGTTACAAATACTTTTTTACAAAACACAGAGAAAAGAGTTTACTAATCAAATATTTATTCATTGTTTTGCAGATAGTATTTCTATCAAGTTTATGCATGGATTTTATACACTCAACTCAGAAATTACTCATTCTCTGTGGAATTTGTATAATACCTTATAAGTATTTTTTGCTGTAAGAAATTCCAAGAACATACATCTACTTATGCACAAAGTGGACTAAAATTAGAGGTCTGCTTTTCAGCGTTTGATTCCACACGTGTTTGTTGTAAAGACAACAATCAGCTGCTAGTCAGACAATAGTCAAGTCAATAGTTCTGCGTGTGTCTGATAAGTAAGCTGTTTCTACAATCTCTCAGGGTCACCTTCTGCAACATTTATGTTGATTACTACCTTGTACTGCATTTAACTGTATGTGTGAGAATAAAAGTGAAGAAAATTTTTCTTGAGCCAAGTAACACCTACCAGAATTCAATTCATAAAACCTGTGGTTCGATGCAGTGTCAGAGTTTCTACTGACATGGTGCCATGTTTGATGGAAGTAAAGGCTACATGCACAAATCAGTCCACCAGCACATACGTGGTTCTCGGCCATGGCAGTTTTATGAGAATAGGTATGTGCAAGCATCAACTCTCCGTGGGCCAGTTTAGTCTACATGCAACCTCTTCAGGTAGCCTAGTTCAAACCTATTCAGGTTTGGAAGAACAAGAAGGAAAAAAATCACGCTGCACATGGAGAAATTGTCTTTGGAAAAATCAGAGAGGGCAGGTATTTTCTTTACAAGGAGGGAGGAGCTAGTTTCACTTCTGAGCTGGATGATACTGCAATAAAGAATCCATTTTGCTGATGGGAACACCAGGCCTTTGCAGTAAGTGAAGTCCCAGCCAATTCCTGCTGTACAGGTCCCACAGGTGCCTGTAGCTGTAACCTGGGAAGTCCACGTCCCAGCTCGGGGTGTGCTGCAGTCACAGCTGCACCCCTCACACATCCCCTGGAAGACTCTGCCTACATCTACCATGAAAACCAGGATCCCATGCCTCACCTTGCCATGACCATCCCTGGCTGTACATTTACCAATCGGCACTTTGTATCCACTGATAGATGCAGATGAAGTAGCATTGAACCACTGCTAAACCTGGTCCAGGCAGGTTCATCTGCATGCCCCTCTCACACTTCAAACCTGGCAACACTCTCAAAGAAATGCAACCAGATTATGCCTAGTTTACTCCAATGGCACCACAGATTTTCCTTTTATGCAGGTTATTTGCATTAAGGAGACACAGGTCTTAAGATCTAAGGGCTATAGCACTTCCATTGACATGTACTTCCCTCGAGGAAGCAGTGTGCACTGCAGCCTGCACCTTCACAGACTGTGTTAGAGGCCATGAGTATGTATGTGGTGAGTGGCAATGGCACACTGCACTCTTGCACAGGGATTGCGGATCCTGCCCCTTCCCTCGTGCCCCATGGATTGCCTTGCAGAAGCAGCCTTTGCATGCACAGTACCTGCCGTTTCTGGTATCGTGTTGCCGCATGTTCTTGATAAAATGAACCTTCTTAAAGTTCTTTGGTCTGGGTGATCCTGAGAGTGTCCGACATCTGAAAAATAAATCAGTTGCGGGGGGGGAGAAAGAAAAAAATAGAAGTACTCAGTTCCCTGCTGTACAGCCAAGAAGTCTACACAAAAGCAGGAAGGAAAGACGAGACAAATGATTCAAGTCACCCTGTGTTAGGAATCAGCAAGAACAATAAAGACAATAAGTCTGGAAACTAGACAGCTCAAACAAAAAAATATTTAAAATAATAATAAGAAAAGGCACCATTCCCCTCCCTTCACGCAAAAAAAAAAAAAATCATTAAAAAATCTCAGCAAAGTAAGACTTCCTGTAATCTGCCGTGACAGCTTAGCTCAAGCTTTCAGAGGGAAAAAATTAAACTAAGCCAAAACCTGGTAAATATGCAATTTTTCCACTCGCATCAACACCCACGCTTTTGTAACCTCCTCAGCTATTGATAAAGGAGCCATTAAAGAAAGTTCTTTTTTGGTTTAATTTTAGAAAGGTTTAAAATCTCCCATTGTCAAGGATAATTCCTATTTGCTTTTAACTCTAAATATTACTTTTCATATCCCTGATAGTATGCAAAACAACTGAAAATAAATTATCTCAGTAAAAAAAATAATCAATCTTGAAAACATTAAGCCTTAAATCTATTTTACATCTGAATGCACTTTATAAATTGCAGTTACAGAAAGAAATTGCCAGAGGGAGGAGAGATGAGACAAACAGCAATATCCTCCCCTCTCTCCCCCCCCTCGCCTCTTTCTAATCAGCTGAAACCACAGCGCATGTGAAAGCTTTCTCTGTTTCATCTCAGTGTTGTTTTGTTGCAAGGCACGGCACTACAGGCAGGTACTGCAGATAGCGCAACTCCTGTGCTCCCTGCACAGCCAGGGCTGCTGGACCGAGGCTGCTGCATCCTCCATGGGAGCTAAGGGACAAGCATCCTCTGCCGGCACACGGGATGAGTACAGCCCCTCCGCATTAAGCTTCCCTAAACTATTTTTCCATCCTCTCCTCTGCATAGGCAGAGTTCAGCAGCTTCTCAAGCCAGAAAGGTCCTTTTGTTGGACTGAAACCACAGACCACTGGTCCCAAGCCACCGGGGACTGCCAGTCCTTGTTGCTGTACCAAAACACCACCACACTGCCTGGGCACACCCTGAGAGGGAGGACCCCATCACTTTGCCTTTTCTGCCTTCCTCCTGTTAGTAAAATCCCTCACCCTCTGGTTGCAATTAGTCTTGTTAGCTTCTTCACAGGAAAATACCAGCAAGAGAGACATTCTACCACCAATTCTGCAAATTAGCAAGTAAAAATACTGCCTGGCAAACCATACTTTGTTTATATCTTTTGCCAATTATACATGTTTGAATCACTTACGAGAATGCTTCATAACATGCTGGTAAGCATGCAACAGTAAGCTTTGTAAAAATAATCAAGCCTTGGTAGTAGGCCAATTGGTACAGCCTCTGCTATTAAGTCTTTGCTTCGAGGTAGGGAGAGACAGCCAATCTGCATGTGGATAAACAAAGCTATAGGCTAAACACTAATTTAAACCAGCTGAATTACAGGTCCTAAGATAAAGAGACAGCAAACTTAGGCTGCTGTCTTGCCGAACAGCTGACCTGGAAGCATTCCATGCACTAGTCAGATTACTGACCAGCCAGTTTCTGAACTGTTAAGCAGTCGCTCCATTTTCCGTTACCCTAGAGGATTGCCTAGTGACTAATTACTGTGGTCCCCAGAGAAGTAAGCTGTGGTCTCCCAGATGCGGAAACAAAACCGCACTGAAGCTGCTGATACAATAAGGATGAGGGCAGATTTATTAGTGGGGTAGCAGTCACAAACCTACCAGCCAACATGCAGACAGTAATGCTGGTAACCAAAATAAGATTGCATGTGCCAAGAGAACACACAGTAAAAATCCATAAAAAATAAAAATACTAAAAATACCAGCCTTCAAAAACTCCCTACAGTAAACCATCTGTACTTGCTTTTTTAAATGTACCACATATGTTAGGGGCTAGCCATTCATATTAGTGACAATTACACTTTTCTATTAATCAAATCTGACATTTTAATTCCTGACATTTCACTTAAATATTGACTTTTTGTTTAATTAACTAAAGCCAGGGAATGTGTAATTCATATCACCTACAACCTCGCAGGGCATTAGAGATTTCAACACTTTTACTCACTACGAAGAACATCTTAACGTGAAGACCCAGCTACTTTTCAACATGGGAAGGGAACAGCAAGTCTGTCCATGCATGTGCTTTACAGACAAGCCAGAGAGTAAATAAAATGACCTCCGCAATGGGGCATTTTCCTCGATGTCCTCCAGAGTCTCCAGAGAAGATCGCTGGGAGATCAGCCGCCGTCTGCAGAGAAAACAGAACACAAAACATCACCACTGATTAGAGGGCACGAGAAAGTCCTCAGAGAGTCTCAGAGAGATTTAGTAAAGATCACAAACCACCCTTCACTAGCCAAGCCATACCTCTGGTTATTAATAAATTTTGTTCCATTCTGCTTATCTTAATCTGTTTGATTCCAACCAGAAGCAAACTTACTCCATACAAGCTTCTACAGCAAAACAGAAGTTGAAACTTCACAACAGCTCCTGCTCAGCTCCTTGAACCTTCCTTCAAAGGTTTAACACCCATCTAACACCATTCCCACATGTGGTGTGGTACAGCTTGCAATGCTACAAATACAGTGCTTTGATAAAATAATGCAGATGTAGATCTACGGAGACTGCCTGTCATTCACACTGCCTCACTTCTCTTTGCCGCTTGCCCATTTTACCAAATAAATGCCACTTGTTTCTCAGTGATGTTAATCTCATCACTCCTGTGAGGAGTGCCTGAAGAGAGATGGAAGATGACAGTGCTGCCAGCACTAAGCACAAACCAGCAGTTTAGAAGAAAGCTCTGACCATCCCTGTGAGCAGCACAGGTGAGTTTAGTAATGTTTTAAACCCTTTTCCTATGGCTGAGTCAGACCCTTCCTCCACCTTCAGTGAACTGAAGTATGGAAATCTTAGCATTACAAGTTTTCCAACTGTTCTAGCAGGCAGGGAAGAAGCCCCAGTACAGGCTTGGTTTTAGTAGCAATTGCTGCTCCACAACCTCCAAACACTCCAACAGCAGCACAAAACAAGGAACTGCACCCAGCCCTCCAAAAAACACTGTAAATACCAAAAATGAATGTGTAACATACAGCCCACCTGCAGACACATAATGAAAAATTAAGCTGGCAATCATGAAAACGTCAATGGACGTTAAACAGCTGCAACAGCCAGCAGTGCCAGGGCAATGTGCCCCAGCACCTGGCTGGCAGGAGGACTGCCAGCACCCATCGCTCCCAGGGGCCACTGCTGAGGCATACAGCACCTCTCCAGTGATTTAATGAGTATGAACTTAAATGATAAAAATATTCATAGACTACCATTATTTTTTGCCCAATTCCCACTGAGCTGCCTTACTCCCTTGATCTGCAAGCAAAGAGTTTCCAGAGCGTTATGAGAACTCCTATGCTTGGATGCATGCTCATTAATTTATTCCTGGGCTGTATTTTCACAATAAATTGTTTTCTCTGATGCCAGTGTAAGCAGTTTCTAATCCTTCTTGCAATTCCCTTGCTCCTTCAGTTGTGCTGCTACAACTGTTCCTGCAGCCGTGCTGCAAATCTGATTACCAAAATGTTTTTCAGTTCAAAATAACCCTGAGGTTCAGCGATTGATTCAGTTTGCTATTAATTCAAACACTAGATTTCTATCACTAAGTCCTAGACAACAGATTTCAGAACAATTTGAATGTCTATGTGGCTTCTTGTGTACTTAGAAAATAATTAAAAAAAAAATCTCAAACAATTTATAGATCAACCAAGTGTGAAGCTTAATCCTCTTAGGAAAATATGCAAACCTAAATCCCCTCAGGCTTTGTCTAAACTAGGATTTTAGGAGATCTGGTGCAAGATAGGATACACCTTCAAAATGCTAAGAAAAAATAAAATCTGCATTTCATAGACAAGCAAGAAGAGACCAAACATTTGCCTCCTGCACCTATGGGCGCTCCCTTGGCTCCCTCCAGTCAGAGAGGAACAGGAATGCTCTTATAGGGAGAAATTTAGAGCAGGAGTAGCTCCCACTCCATTCTCAGTTTCACTGATCCATAAGCAAAAGTTGGAAGTTTCAGCTACCAACACTACTGATGCAGCAGATGATAGCTGTTGGCTTTTTAATACCTCTTTATACGTCATTAGCTTAATAACACACTTAAATAATGGCACTCTCCCATCTTGCAGTGTTACAATGCCAAAAGCATACTTGGCATGTTGTTAGTCAAAGAGAGATAAACAACAGTACAACCTTGCCACCTTCTTCTTATTAAATTTATCAAATTAGTCACACTGTATTTTCTCTAGATGCCTCTCAGATGCCAGGTGCTTGTACAACACCAGATGCATATTCCAGATGCCACTATAACCCTCTTCCTAGCCTCTCCTCGCCCAAAGTTATGCCCCATCCTCAATTTCATTGCCAATGACTTGGCAGGCATGCATTTGAAGACCCTACATTTGCGTCTGTTATTAAGGCAGATGTGCTGGTCAGCAGAAACACACACAACTGTATTTCATCAGCTGGTCGTCCAGTTGCCTGCTGACTGTTAAGATTCCTCCGGCTTCCCTTGTTGGTCTTAACTTCTCAAATCCAGTACCAGGGATGCTGCTTCCTGATTTTTGCTTGCTGACCTCAAATGCAACACAGCCCGGATGGAAACCGCTACCACCCCTCTTGGTACAAGAGATCTCACACTGATTTTCACTGGTGGTGATTTTGCAGTATTTTGGGTATCTAACATGGCAAGTGAGTCTGCACAAAGGAGGGGGAGAAGTTCGTTGTTCAACCAAGCTTGGGAGAGGAGCACTGATACCTGAGCTCCCTCTCGACTAGTGCATAACACAAGCATAACTCCAAATAAATTCATCCAGGAAGGAAAGAAGCAAGCAAGCAGATAATCCCCCCCAAATCAGTGAAGAAGGATGGGTCACATAGAAGCCTGCAGTGATATAAATGCAGGCTGCCCCAGCCAAATCCCCTCCCCATACTGGCATAGACAGCAGTGAGACCAAGGATATCCAGCCCAGCACCCAACAGCTGAAAACTGCCACATCTTTCACCTCACTCCAGAATTATTAGTTTTAATCAGTTCAGGTCCCTGCACTGTCAAAAAAGCACCAAAGAGGAGGATTTTAAGAAACTCTGTTGAAATCAGTTCATACTGTCTGGGAATCACTCCCTCTTTTCACTGAAGAAGCTCAGCCGCAAAGAAGTATGTGCAATTATTCCAGTTTATCTTAAATCTTTACTTCAAGGCCTAATTAAGATGACCTAAATACCAATATTTTATAAGCTTTCCACAGCTGGATATTATACCAGAAATGCCAACTAATGAAGCTACCTGCTGTGAACCAAGTCACATCCTGTGCCACACACACAGGAAAAAAAACAAGTTTGGAAAGCTTTGGAAAGCAAAGCTTTTGAAAGGGTCTTCCAGGGAATACAAGGAAAATAATTTTTTCATTGACTTCATTAAGAATTAATCATCTCAACTGGTGTTTAAATTAATCATCTTTCTTTCTTCAGGCAAGCACCCAGGGTTTGTCTATACAACTTCTAAAAGGGTTACTTTTCAAAAATTGATTAACATGCTATAGCAGCTGGTATATGTAGACACTTGCACTGAAATAACCCCAAACTATTTTATATTACATATCAACATCATTCTGATGTAAAGCTATGTTAACTCCTATTTTATATCAAAAAATGTCCTGTTTCAATAATAACTAGGGGAAAATCCTCCTATTGTTGAGGAAGAGTATGTGCAGAACAATTCAAAAAAGCACAGTGTGACTCATGCAGGATTCAGGCTTTGGGCAGTCTTTAAACAGATGCAATTTCAATATAAAATGCTTTAAAACTTGTGTAGAGTGTCAGCCAGGTAGCACACTAAAATACAATTGCTCTTAATAACCAAATTAAAGATGTTTCAATAAAAATATTAATTTTTCCTAGGTCACGGAAAGCTTTAAAAAATTTCTCCTAGTTTAATCACCACATTCCAGGTATACCAAACTCACACCTCTCTCCCCCCAGCCTCATGCACACAGAAAAAAGTAGTTCAGCACTGGAAAGACGATGACCTCCTCATTCTAATGATCAGTCCCTGTAGGACAATGATGGTCCCAATGAAGGTCACAGACCTTTTTTTTTGTTTAAAAACCATGTAATATCATGTTCCCTTAAAAACCTATTTAAAATACTTTTTGTCTGTTTCCTTGCTGTTGTTCCTGCTGCATGAGCCCAGAAATAACAACTACCCTACCATCAAATTCCAAGTCCAGTCCCAAAAAAGAAACTAAAGAGATATTTGATGCCCTGGTGTTTTAAATGGCACACTCTGTGGGTGCCGACCTTGGGCTTTTGTATCAAAAGACCCCAGAGAATCGGGCCTGTTTCTTAGTTACCTTTTAATTAAGATATTCATGACCCTGTTTGTATACTGATTTATCTTTGACCAGCTGTCTGAATCTCTGTGGAAGTTTCTTAAAAGCTAAAATGTGGTCTTTGTTTCCCCTCTCCAAAGTCAGATTAATATGTGGCTCAGTTGCAAAACTGAAATAAAATACAAGGGCAAAAAAAAGAAAAGAATTACAAGGACAAATAAAATAAAGCAGGTCTGCAACCAAAACAGCAAACAGCCAAAGCAAGTAAACTGCAAAAATATTCACCATAACCACCCCATTGATCAGTGGAAAATTATCTTCACTGTCAATTGCTGCAAAATACTCAACTCAGTTATGCTAAACATACAAAATCTTAAGCCATATAGACAGGAGGTGATAAAAAAAAAAAGGAGCTGCAATCAGAACACTGGATAAACTCATCCAGGAAGGAAGGAAGCCAATGATAATCCAAGAGATAAGGAAAAATAAATCCATGTGTAATGACTTTCTAGCACAGCTACAAAATCAGGAGGAAAAAGCTGCATTTTAAATACACCTCATTTCTGTGAAAGTTAGGGGTGTATTTTCTCCCCTGCTTCTATGAAGATTACAAACGTACAACAGATGAAGCCAGTAGTGTGGGTGCTGCTGGCTCCCAGAACAAATACATCCCTGCAGGCCAAGCTTCTTCACTTCGTCTGGGACAAATGCATCCCTTCAGAGATGCAGTGACGATGGGACACATCATCTGAACACCTGCTGGCTGTGTTAACACTGATGGGAGAACTTGGGAGGACAAAACAGCTGAAGACTGTTGGCAGTTCACATGTTCACTGGGTCACCTCCTCCCTTCCAGTGGCCAGGGAAAATGAACAAGAACCACACACTACCCTAAATAGGTACACAAGAGGAGTGGAAAGAAAGTAATCACAGAACTTGCAGTAATTGGGAATGAGATCAGGATACCCGTAAGGATACTTCAGGGACTGCCTAGAGGTGCGTGTTGAATGGTTTCCCTCTGCCATCCATCCACCTTCTGAAAGGTGCCAGCTCCAGACTCAAAGAGGAGGTCTTGCTCAAAAGCCAACCTAGTCCTTTGCGAGCACTCCCTGGGGAGCTACCAAAACATGCTCTGTTGAGCTTGGTTTGAAGCTCCCATAAGTCAAACCAGGCAAAGCATCACTCTGATCCTACCTCGATAGGAACAGCAACCCCAGGGCTGTTCTTATATTGGACTTTGTATTGTTCCCTCCAGCACCAAAATGGCTTGAACAGTAAAAGGAAAACAAGGAGAGTATTAAATGAGATCTAAGATTAGGCTTCTATGTGCTAGAATGAAAAAAATACTTAAAAAAAAAAATGATATATTAAAATATTGTGGCTACAAACTTATCTTTGAGGCTACTCTGAGTTTTGAATAAGGTACTTTTACTATTCTTTTCCCTAACTCCTTTGGAGTTGGATTTGGATATGAACATAAGTGCAGCTGCTGCTCTCCCCAGGCCAAGGAAGCAGGTATCAGCAGAGCTGCCAGATGCAGGCCGTGCCCGCAGGGCATCACCCCGGGGAAACCAAAATGCCACTTCTCTCCAACTCCTGAGGAGCTGAATGCCTCTGCCCAAACTCCCAGGCTAAGCTGTGACAATTAATACACTCTTCTGAAATATTATACAAGACATCAGCTGTGAACGAATCCCCATTCACTTCCTGACCCCTGACTTCACGACCCAGCATGAATCCAGATGAAAGATCCACTAATGAGTAACCTCTCACCCTCCCTCTGAAGTTTGTACTGGGATTCTTAATCCCAGCTCATTTTCTTCCTGTCTTTTGCCAATATTACAGAAAGACAAACACAGAAAAGCAAACCCTGAGACTACTGAAAATTATTAAGGGAAGCAGGAGCTACCCAAACTGATATAAAGCAGTTTCAAATTGTATGCTATCATAATTATGCAGCAGAGCAATTCTCTGCAAAGAACATCAAACTCCATTTAGAACTTCCACACTGAGCAGCGTATTGTCAAGGCTGCCCACAATGGGAGTTGAAAGCATCTGGCGCACACTGAAAATGTGTTATTTTGTTAACTCAGCAGCCCAACCCAAATACACAGAGAACATACCAAGAGCCCTCCATTTAGCTGTCACCTACATGCAGACAGGATGCCAATATGGCCTAAGACCACAGCCTTCTACAGTGGGCTGTGAAGGAAAGTCTCCGACGCAGAAATCCTGAGCAAGCAGGACTCTCAACAACCTGCTCTCTTGGGAGATATATTGCAAGGATAGAGACCGTCAAATCGCGTGATAACTAGGAGAATAATGCCTTGCCAAATGTCTCCTCGGTCTCCATCAACTTTTTGGGGGTAAGCAGGAAGATGGACAGAAAACAAGGGGATGAAGGGAGAGCTATGGCATGAACATGGCTCTATGTTATGTACTCCTCCTAAACCAGGGGTCTCTTTTGCACCGAGTATTCCATCTGTATTGCCATCCAACTCGTTCTCCAAGCCTCATCCTCCCACAATACCCAAGCCTTGAAATACAGCACTCAAACTGCTGCCTGCTGACCTGTGCGCATGTAACATCTCATTGTCATTCCGAAGGTAGCATGTAAGTAAGAATTAAGTAAGAATGAAGAAAGAGGGAAGAAACAATGAAGAAAAATAAACACGACAATACTGAGGTATCCTGCTGACCGTTCACAGTTTGCCAATGCAACATAATGCTCTGTTGACAAATTATTATGTAGCTTTGCACATGTGATCCTTCAAATAGCGCACAAAATTCTAGCACAGCTCTGTCCCAATGCCCCAGAGGGATCACCTGGGTCTGGTTATATCAGATATAAAATCAGGAGTACCAACACTGCAAAGAGACAAGGGACTTTAACTAGAACTACTGAGAAGCAAGATGTTCACTGACAAAGCATTTATATAGTGTGAATGTGTATATGCAGGTGTGCAGAAAAAAAGGCACGGTAGAACTGGATTTTTGGACTTTTGGGTTTTTTTAGCCTCTTGCACAATTCAACTCGATATACTAAGTATTAGTCTTTCTAGAAGACAAGATTCTGGGAATAAATTGATTCAAAATTAGGCACTGATATGAAATCTCCAGTGAAGGGAAAAAAACAGGGTTTAGTCTAGGTAGAATGGAAGAGCTATCACCACATGTTGTTGACTCTGGGGGACATCTAATTTTCACCTTCCCCAGCTGGATTCCCAATTCACCAAAGACAGATCTTGTTTGAAACCTGCCACCATGGTTTAGTGGTGGACTTGGCAGTACTGGATTAACAGTTGGGCGCAATGAACTTAAAGGTCTTTCCCAACCTAAATGATTCTATGATTTTATCTCCCCTTTGCAGGCAGCTTCCTCTGCACCCAGTCCTCCTACTGTTGGCTCTACCCAAGCCATAATGAGGAGCTACAGCTGCAATTCAGTAAGATTCATTTAAAGATAGCAGAGCTCACACAGATTCTGAAGCACCTAGAATCTACATTCTCTATTATCTTTAACCTATGATTTACAGATTCACTGTCTTCCCTTTAATGACTCTGCAGCAATATGACAGCTTTCAGAAGGCTTCTGTGCAGTGATTTGTTTTGAGCATGCCAGAACACTGCCATAGTTATATTTTTCAGAACAACCATTACCTCATAACCTTACCATTATCATGGTAAGACATCAGTGGGCACCAGCTTAATTAGACACACGCAAAGCTATGAAAGAAGCAAATGACAAGAATAATCATCTGACCTTACGAAAACAAGGATGCTTGCCAAAGTAGATACAATAGCACTGTAAAGAACATACAATTTTTTCATTTTTATGTCCATTTTCTACAGTAAAACCCACACCATAATAGCCTTTGCCTCATCAACATTAATCTAACAGATTCTTCATTCCTGTCTGACAAACTCTGTGCATTGCAAAACAATGAATATTGAGTTCTGTCCACAAGCAATGTTTCTCCTTAAACATCACAACCTAAGGAAATGAAGAATCAACATTTAAACCAAGCACTTGAGGACACCACACTGCAAGAGTGCAAGTCTTTAAAGTATCAAACCACAAAATGTTTTCTTTCAGAACAGCCAAAGTTCTGGAATTAACTAAGAAATTTGCTTGCAAGTCATGGCTATATGCAGTAGATACCATAACACATGGAAATACATATGTGCACTACTAAATCACATGAAAAAAATACTTCAATTCTAGCCTGCATACATAACCATGTATTAAAACTGCTGCCTTACCATGTTTGATTTCCTTTATTTCATTTGTGGTGTTTTTATTGTAATACAGCCCAACATCATCTCCATGTCTTGTTCCAGATGCACATGTGCTATCTGGGAAAACATATTCTGCAATCCCATATCTTAACATTCTTAGTAGAGATCTGAACAGACACTTAATCTCACTGCTAAATAAATGTATCCTAGACACTGTGAATTGTCTGGATAGAGCTATTCTGATGAAGAAAGGAAAGTCTCCTATGTGAGTAGGGCATAAAGACCAAAGCAAACAGGAGACAGCTAGCACAGGGCACGTCATGCATGAGATATGAATGCTGCACAGGTGGTGGCAATCTGAGTGTTTACTGGTGCATACTTTGCATTTAGTTCAGGCTACATTTCCTAGAAATTCCCTCAGGATCAGACATTTTTCCCAGCATCTCATTATGTACCCAAGAGTCATTACATACCCTGCTTTCCCTAGCCTGCGTTGCTAACAACCAAGTCAATTCATAGCATTCCGAAATCAGCTATCATACTGAACAGCTTAGATATCCTAACTTTCTGATATCTGTGATAAGGCGAGACAGTCCAGTGTCATAATTTTAAATATTATTTAAATATTATTTTAAATATTATTACATCCACAGGAATTTTAATGTCTTCTTGCCTGTTAATTCACGCACAGTCAGTTTTAATGCCAAAGACATTTGAGTACAAAAATATATATTTACTTAAAATATTGCATGTGCTTATGCTTTACTAAAAAATATATTTGTAACACTGGGACACAGTTCAAAAACAGTACCACAAGATCCATTATTAGGGTAATAGCAGATCCTTACTGTCCAGCAGAACTGCTTCAACCTACCTGTGAGCTTGCAGACCTGGGACTCTAAGGGAGAGAGCTCAGTTCTTCCCTGCTCTTCTCACTAGGGACAGATCCTGAAGCCACCCGCATAATTGCTTTGAGAAAGGCAAACTACCCCCTCTTTCCCTCTATCCCTGTGCCCTGCCACTGTGACTGGGCATGGCATCTTCCTGATACCGGGCACTGCGTTTATAGGTGGTAGCAGAGGGTTAGATAATTTTCTTCTCTTTCTGTTGCTGTCCCTTGCTCAATGTGGTATATGGTAATTGGCACATTCTGTTGCTCTTCCCTGGTACAGATCTCTATTAAAAAGTTAAATGTTTTCAGAAACCAGTTTACTCCATTGCAAATATTTAGTTCTGTAGGGCAAAAGACCAGCTACAGACCAAACACAATGGTTCAGCTTATCACAAGTACCCATACAAAAATTAATCATGGTTTAAAAGGTGACATTTAAGAGACTGGATTTTCACAAGGAATCCTCACTTACCCCAGCTCCCAGTAAGCAAGTATTATGGGAATCCTCATAATATTGGTAACTTTTGGTTGTCTAGCTATATTTGCTTGCTGTTAAGGTACAGTGGGTGTAGTAGTGTCCAATATTTAGAGGAGCTGGCCAAGAAGCCTCCCCATCTGTTTTCACAACAGAGTACCCACCAGTCACCACAATGAAATTTTCATTGACTTGGAAAATGTAGCCTACATCTGTAGTCTGGGGAACTGCCTTTCCCAGGATATATATGCCCCCAAGAGCATACATGGCCATCGGCAGAAGTCCAAGGCTCAAAAAGCATCTCCCTACTCCCTGCTGAAAGCAGCCTCTTCCAAGGGCACCATCTCCACTCACACAGGGAACACGTCCTGCTCTGCCACAAATTTATGGCCTTTTATATTCTTATATTCCCCATCTACTGTCACAGAGCTGGGTTATCAGATGTACAGAAATAATATTTATTCTGGTAATCTGAGCAATCTCCTGCTTAGTAAATTATGTAATTATTAGAGGACTAAATTTATCTGGGTGCCAACTAGTTTGCTGGCCAGCAAACACCCTGTAATGAGATATTAGTTTCCAATCAGTTTGGGGGAAAAAAAATCCACAAAAAACAATCAAGAAATTTGGACAATGCCCTTAACAACATGTTTTAACTTTTGGTCAGCTCTGAAGTGGTCAGGTTGTTGGACTGGATAATCTTGAAGGTCCCTTCCAACTGCAATATTTTATTCTATTTTTTTCTAAAAGCAGATCCATTAACACACCAAAAGTGAGGAAAGTTGACAGAGCACTCTGCTAGACTGAGTCTACCGATACTTTATATTATCAGAGCAATAAAAAGCACCTCATAGTGACAAATCTGGCCAACAAAGTGCAATTTAGGGGACTGCTTCAAGATAAGCATTATTAGAAGGCAGCACAAGACTCAAATTTCATTTTCTGTACCTGCCAAGTTCCCGGGCCTTGGTTCACCCATGTCAGTGCTGTGTTCACTGTCTCCATGTACAGCCATGCCATGCCAGAAAAACCAGAGGCAGAAGCTCAGGCAGATGCAAGAGCAGGCAGCCCTCTTAAAGTACACTGATTGCTGTATCAAATAACTCCAGTGATGACTCCTAAGATGTTCAATCTCTCCCCAGCACACCCAAAAGACATGTTGCATTCATATTACGCAATGAATAAGGGAAGAGGTTGGCTGACCTACCACTAACGTTTGCAGTGATCCACTTGAAACGTCTATTGAGCCCTCAACCTGATCTAATCTATAGTGCATATAATCAAACAAATAGATAAAGCAATCATTAAAGCAAAATAATTAATAACTAATTATAGCTGCAATCCATCTCCTGGTAGAGATGATTAACTGAGAATGGGTTCACACCCTGACCTTACGTGGAGTCTGGGAGATCTGACTTACCCAGCTCTTTCCATCACAAATAACCAACACAAATGTTAAGCTGCCTATGATGAGTTTATATAACCTGTACGTTACTTCAAGTGCCTATACACATAGAAGGTGGGGGCAAAAAGTCTAAAAATGCCAGTAAAGTCCCAGGAGAGGCAGTTTGGTAGTGGATCTCCCTCCTCCGCTTCCGAGTCTCAGCAGAGGCAGGATGCCTTCCATAATCCCCATTTGATGATGGACATCTCCCTTGTCAATAGGGATTGTCAAAAGCTTTACTAGAACAGCATTTAGAAGGGTGTAAGGCATTATTCAACATTTCCAAATCATTCCAGCAGTCAAAGCTAGCTGCCCGACGTACCAAATGTCTGGGAAGCACGGGAGCAAATCACGGCACCAGACCTGAAAAACACCTGGCACAGGAACCTGAGCTGATGTGGTGGTCTGTTCTTTCAAAGCTGAGGTGTGGCACCCTTAGTCTGAATGGTTTCCAGGGTCTGACAGGAGTAGTGTTGCAACTGTCATCATGTTAAGTACAACCTTAGGCAGACCTTTGGATGGCAAATGCCATGACTGTAGATGCAAAAAATTACTTAGCTCTTCTTTAGCTGAGACTTGTTTTTTTCCTTGTTGGTTTTTATTTCTTTATACACATGCACTTTTTAGACAGCTTTAGAAAGAAAAAAACACTAAGCCAATGCAGAAATGGATATATTTGATACTTAAGGCTCTGCCTATCTGTGTGGAACAAATTAGTCACATTATCATTTCCCTAGGGTGAACAGGCATAAGGATAGAAATTCATGCAGATATAAGATTTTCTGGTTTTTCTGTTCTCCCCCTTCCTTTCTCTTCTCAAAATCTCTGCACTTCCACTGGCAGCCTTTAGAGACAAAGAGCCCACGACTTTTTTTCAGAGTTGTGTTTACTGCTTAGTCCTCCCTCAATCGGAGGATTTTTCTTGATAACATAAAACAAGGCACTTTGTGATCTGACTCAGTGGCAATTTTAAGCTCTGCAATAAATTGCAATGAATTTGCAGCTCATTAGCAATGAATTGAGTTGATGAAAGGTCACAAGGAGCCAAGGACAATTTTTACAAAGCATCTCCAGGCAGTTTTTCCAGACCATCAGCTCTCTTTTGCTAACCAAGGAATACATCTTGCACTCTTAGAAAGTCAAGGCCTGTTTCTCCATAAAAAAATCCCAAAGTATTGCCTAATGAAAGACACAAAGAGTCCTTCTCATGCTAAGGGAATGCATTTCAGGATTCTGCTCACATGTTTTTACTCGGGGATGCTTTGATATAATAGCAGGGGAGAGAAATTTTGAAGGATTTACAGATTAATCAACCAGAGCATGCATGTAGGTTAGGACTGATACAACCGTGCCCCTCTGGGATATTATCTGCAGCTCAACTTACTGCAGATGAAATGAAACACGCTTTGGGAATGCAAATGAATTAGGATGTCACAAAAAGTAATTCAATTTGCACCAGCAGGGTTTTGAATTTGGTTAGTTACCTACAAGATCTTTATTTAACTGTAAACGTGGTACAATACATACTATGATAACTGATTTGAAATTCATTTTACTGCTATTTTAAAAATTAGGCCTGATAACTTCTAACAGATTTTCAGGTCATGTTTCTATTATACATATGTATATCTCTATGCATTTGCACACTTATGCATGCTCTGTAACAGATCTGCACAACAGTAGGATCTTTCATACACATAAAAACAAGGGTAAGACTTTCATTCATATCACCACTATGGAAGAGATAAGTGGAACAAGACAGCTAATTAGTCATTCTCCATTTCAATCCTCAATAACCACAGAGAGAGCTTGTATTTTTACTGCAGGCATTGTCTTACATCAAACAATTTGTAGATAAGAAAAATCAGCTCTCTTCCTGAAGGCACATAAGCAAGTATTTTGATAGAAAAGATGAAACAGCATTAGAAATTAACTGTAACACTTCTTCCCTTCCCTAGCCACTAGAGTATGTCCACTAGGATGCATTGCCAATATATAACTGTATTATCCACAATGACAAATTTTGCGCAGTCTGCTGTTTTCGTACTACAGAGCACAAGGCATTAATAGCTGACTGCCTCATTCAAATGAAACAAGACAATTATCAGCTGTAACTTACACAATTAATACTACTGCTGCCAGCATTTTCAGCAGAGATCTGATTCTTTTATAGCTCATTTGAAGTCTTTAGGGAACGTGTTATTAGTACATCTGTCCTCCTGTAAACATAATTATCATGTAAAATTTCATTTATCATGCTGATCAGGAAGTACTTTCTTTCAGCCTTTCAGCCTGGGAACACTGATAAACAGGCAAGGGAATTTGACTGCCCCAGCTAACCTGGACCATGCTCATTGCCAGAAGCATTGCTGTTGCTTTCCAGCTGAGCCCGCAGCAATTTTCTGAATAGGCACAAAGCTTTTGCTAACCTCTGACTTTGGTGTTTTTTAGCTTGGGGTACATCATATTGGACACTGCTTGTTTGTGTCATTAGCTGATTTTATGTTCTCCCATGATTCTCTGCTCCTTGCTTATCCCCAAGACTGAGACACTTGTAGGTGTGCAGGCCAGTGGAGCTGCTGCAGAGGGAGCAGGTAGCAACTGGATTCACTGTGATCATAATCCTTTATCAGTACCATAAATCAAGTCCACGACACAGACAACAGTCAAGACCTACTTTGACCCAGCATCACTTCTAATACACAAAAACAGGCTTAGGCCAGGTATAAACAGACATCAGTTAAACAGATGCCAACCAACACAATACTGAATTTTGTCTAAAATGGCTATGACGTTTTAAAAAGTGAACACCATCAAGACTTACCAAACTCTGGTGCCTTACATGCAGAATAGCCCACAACTGAAGGCTTCACGTGCAGAGAAATTGTCCTTGTTGACAACTTAACCTTCAGAGACCTACAGAACATCCTGACATCAAAATAAGATTAAATGAAGTAAAGGTCAGCCTCTGAATAGACCTCCTGCAAGCTGTGGCTTCAAATTGGTTTAAAACAGCCTCATTTATACTAATAAGCTTATGCTGTGACCAAAAGGCACCAAGCTGCTTCAGCCATCTACCACCTCCTGCACCACAGCAGCAGAAGGTCTCCTGCAGCTGGCCAATTAAGGGAATAGATCCCACTAACAAGCACACAAATGATTAGTGATCAGCTTTTATTGGGTTTTGTGAGGGAGCAAAAGATTTGCTGTCCTCGATGGGATCAGCCCAAAACAATCTTCAAATCACAGGAACAGACTAACTGTTCCTGCATCCCTGGAGGCTGCTCCCATAGCTGCTCTCTGACTCTAAGCCTTCCTCCACTGCTGCTACGGGTCTCTCCTTCAACTCAGCCAGGCAGCAGGTATCTAAAACAGTCACAGGGAACAGGTATAGACTGGACTCCTTCAAGCTCAACAGATACAGATTCCAAACAGGCCTGTGACCAATAGTGATCACATTCAGGATTTGGAATCTAATAATTTCTTTTTATCAGCTGAAACATTCTTTTTTTCCTGGTGTATAAAAATGGCCTGACAGGACATAAGGGTCTTGCAGGATGCCCTGAGGTTGAGGGAATTATGCTGCTGCAGGAAAGGGCAAAGGAGGAGGAGACCAATTCCTGATGATATCAGAAAGCAAATGTTGTTTCAAAGAGATTATTTTACTGCTGATAAATATGTGATGAATATTTTTTTAAATGTGGGAGAAATTCATAAATCTAAATCAAGACAACTGCTATTGCAGGCTGACATTGGTACAAGCAGAACAACTGCATGACCATGGACACTCATAAGTTCACTACATTAATACACTGAGCTATTATGAACTGTATTTTAAGCAACTTATTCCCATATCATTCTGATGTTTCATTTAGTTTTGTTAAAACAGGGTGCTTGTGAGAAATGAGTTAGCACAGTGGTTACATCAATTACTCTCTTTAAATTCAACAATCATGCATATCCAGATTGCTTAATTTCTCCCATACATCTGCATTTGCAGATCTTTCTTCTCTGAAGAGCTTTCAAAAGCTCAAGTTTTAATCAGAGGACTATTTTTGATCCTAATTTTCCAAGCTGCAGTAAAGCTGCCTCATGACCTAATCTGATGGCAAATGTACCATTATTATACAGTGGTTTCAAGCAAGTTGTACAATAACTAGTCATAATGTTTCTTATTTTTAAATCACTGGTACACCAGGTGCCTAGTGTCTAATTAGAGCTATTGACCTGCAGACATTGCTATAACTCAGGTCAGCAAATGACTTATTGAAACAAGCACTACTTGGTGTGAATAAAATACATTGCAGAGCAGTGTCTGGACATCAGCCCCTTGGCCATACCCCAGCACACCAAAGCTGTGAGCAAAGGCAGACCTGCCTTCCCTTACACCAAGCTCAGACTTTAGGTGCAGAAATGAGCAGGACAAAGAGACACGACATGGTTCTAAGGGCTGCAAATGCCACACAGCTACAGCCATCAGGAACATGGACTACAGCCCTGGGGGGCTGTAGTCATTTGGGTCAGGGGTTTGACTTAATTAGGAAAAAAAACCAAACAAACCAAAAAGCCATTTTTTTTAATTTTTGCCACTGTTCTCAGCAAAATCAAAAAATCTCTGATTTCATGGGGAACAAAGCATTTTGATCTGCTTGAAGCCTATGTTTCACTTTGAATTTTTTTTCTTCTTATATACGCACAAGCATATATATTCATCTGCACATATGACATAGAAGACTCATACTCAGGAAAAAAACCTGTTTTCCACTGTTTAAACATGTCACCTTTCTGAAGAATTTTGCTTCCTGAAAAAGAAGTTCATGGGGTTTCCTCTGGTTTGGCTTAACAGCTTTAAAGGTTGTGCTTCCAGACAGAAAATCTGGCTTACCCACAGCTTCCCCCCTCTGTTCCACATTTAACAGGTTGCTGTTGTGACCATAAGAAATACGGCAACTGCTGCTAAAACTTTAATCCCTCCCAAAGTCGTAATCTTTATATAGCAAATATAATAAGCTTTCTCAGTGACATACTGCAACAATGTTTAACAGGATTGCATAAGCAAAGTTATATTTAAATCCACTGAAAATGCAACCCAATTCTCCCAGAGTCTGCTCTGGCAATAATTAATGACAGATTTCATCAATATTCACGTATCAAATTTTTCGTTCTTGTAGGATTGTGTCCCGCTAACACGAGGACAGAAGAAAAGAAATAACTTCTATTAAAGAAGCTGTTAGGCATCACAGATAACATATGAAGCATGGCCATGCTGTTCTCTATCCTCTATTACCCCTCAATTTTATTCTCTAGAAGTTCTTTCAGCAGCTGCTTCCAGGCTGTAACCAAAGGAGGGGCAGGAGGTATTCTGCCACTGCTGTCAGGCAAGCCAGGGGAGGACAGAAAAGGGGAAAAAATTAATTTCAAAGTATTTTGCAAAGTAGTCCAAACATTTGGAGGTGGCAAGGTTTCCCTCCTTCTGCCCATCTGGCCACAGTGTGATTCTATAACAAAGCATCGCTAAACCAAGATATTTATCCTGAAAGATAAAAAAATAAAGACATTTAAACTGAAAGACTGTAGATTTAGATTAAATATTAGGAAGAAATTCTTCCCTGTGAGGGTGGTGAGGCACTGGAACAGGTTGCCCAGAGAAGCTGTGGATGCCCCATCCCTGGAAGTGTTCAAGGTCAGGTTGGATGGGGCTCTGAGCTACCCGGCCTAGTGGGAGGTGTCCCTGTCCATGGCAGAGGAGTTGGAACAAGATGATCTTTAAGTTCCCTTCCAACTCAGACCATTCTATGATTTTAGGAGTGTATTTCCTGAGCTGTCCTACCTCTCTCAGGAAGACTCATTTTGAATTTAGTTCTTCCAGTTATTTGCCACAAGCATTTGAAAAAAGAGTGAGACCAACCTGATGATCGTTTGAGCAATCTGCCTAATTTCATTTGCACACAGTGTGCACACCCCAAAACCACAAGTCTTCATGTCAAAGGAGGGCAATGTTCTGAGCAACTCAGAGCACCCACTCTCTGAAACAGGGAACACCAAATTACCTATCCTATTCTTAAACATGAACAGTCAAGAGACACTTTTTTACGTCAATGTAATTGCAGTTTCCCAGGGCAACACAAGGATGACACCACAACAGCCTGCCTCTCCAGGGCAGACTTCAGGAATGTTGCCCCTAGCTCTGCACTTCACGCAAACCTAAGAAAATCACAAGAAGCTGTATTCCCCAACCAGTTTCACAATCCAAATCTCACAACAAAACAAGTCCTGAGCCCAAATCTCCGCAGAATTCTGAGATCCTCTCAGCAATGGGGGAGGACAGGGAAGTGAAGAGTAAAGCTAGAGGAGGAAGGAAACAGCTGCTTCCTCTTCCCAACCAGCTCTGAAAGCTTTGCTCTCCCCATAACATATATAGTAAAACAGGAGCTACTTTCTTTTCCTCTGTCCTGGAAAAAGATAGACAAAAAAGTCTTACCCTTCTTTACTCTTGCAATCCTTCCACTCTGTCCCTGTCAGATTTGCTGGAGAGCTGGAGCAGCATCTTTCACTAGGCTGCAGAGTCCTGTGCAGGGACAACTTTCATTCCCAGCATTTATTTTTAATTCCCATTTGAAACCCAGTGAACTACTCTACAGCATAACAAAATACTCATTAAGCTTTTCACAGAACCAAGCCTTTAATTTTAAAAATATTTATCTGGATTGCTGAAGATTTTCACTCTAAACTCTGACTGCATGAGCAAATGATTTGGCAAACCATACATACATAAGAAAATCAGAAACTGAAAGGAAATTCAGTAATACCAATCTCCCAAGCTACTACAGCCGATAACTCAGGGACTGGGAAGCTGGCCATGGAATTGCCTAATTTCATGAATATTTGGGAGGAGATACAACCTTATTTCAATTCACAGACTAGAGCAACAATTGGAGAGAAATTCTTAAAAACAAGGCTCACAGGTACAAGGGGCAGCTCTCTGTCCCATCCCAACATTATGTGCTGTGACAATTCTGCAGTGCCACTCCTTGGTTTTCAAGGTACTTTTACTAGTGTCGGGAAATTTGTTATTGTCAAAAACTGTTAAGTCAACCAAACCCAGGTATTTTAATCAGACACTGAACAGCTGGCTTTATACCCCAAAGCCAGGGCTGTGGGCAGCTGTCAGCCCCACAGCCACCACAACCCAAGCAAGCAGCTGTTGTTGGGATGAGTTTCAGCAAGAATTGGTGATGAGCTAGTCGCAAGCACTGCTGCCGGTGTGACCATAAACACTGTTACGAAACCTGTACTCCTGCAAACCAGCTAATTTTGAAAAAGCTCCGAGCTGGATTTGAACGTCTCAATCCAGCAGGAGATGACACCCCATCTCATGACAGGTTAACAACCTGTCAGGGATTTAGCACACCCCAGAGCAGCTGGCTGGTGTTGTTGAGACAGGCAGTGGTGCCCCCAGGACACATCCACCGAAGAAAGAGGAGGCAATTGCCTTGCTGAAAAAGAAAAGTAATAATAATTTTTTTAAAAGTCAGAAGTCCCTCCTGACTGAGTTCAGTATCACAAGTTTCTGGGAGAAGAGGACAAAGGAGGTCCGCATACCCAGACCCTTACCACAAATACTACTGGAGGGGTGGAAGATGCGAGAACAAAGTGAAGCAGCCAGAAGGATATATGGTTCCCCTTGCATTTCTCTACACTCCTCCTTTAAACTCAGGAACCACACTTCTGATCATCAGGGTATGTTGGCTTGTTTTCCACACAGTCCTGCTCCCGGGACATGCTTAGTTACCAAGGTGACTGAGCTGCCCCAGCCCAGCTGCACTGTATCCACATCTGCCTCAGAAGCTGCATCTTCCCAGGACCAGCAGGACCATAGCAGATGCTAAAAGCAACATGGCAACAGGCACTTCCATGGTGGTATTCGGCATTTTTCAGAGAGCCTCATGGGATACACCAGGACTCTGCATGTGCATACGCTGAGCTCAGTACTCATTGCTGATTCTCTGAAAGCAGAAGGCATGAGAGCCCTGTGACTCTGTATTACCTGTTTAAACAACAAAGTTAAAGCGTATTAAAAATTCATGAATTTCTATGAATCCTTAAAGAGTCTTATTTTTGCCTTCTGGAATGCAACTCTTTAGGACTATGTTTTTTTAAATCTTTTTTTGATCTTGAAAGTTAGGAACTTTGTCAAAAAAGACAGAATACAAGGAGATTAGACTGAGCATCTCCACCTCATTCCAGCAGCCCGTGAACCTTAAAAAGCCTCTATCATATATTGCAAGACCTTGAAGCTGGCGATACCGGAATAATTTCCTCAGCAACAAAGATGGAGAGGAGATCACGTGATTTAGAAAGGTTGCTAGTGCTCCCAACTGTCATGAAAACACATACTAAAAATCTTAAAAAATGCTATGCCATGGCTCACAGTATTTGTTGTTTGCTCTTCCATTTCCCCAAGCCAGGAGTGTGATGTGCATGCATATGCTACCTTTCAAACATGATTACTGAGTTCTGCTGAAGGCACTTGCATATGTAGAAACAAAAGAAAATATGTTTGAGTCCCTGAAAACAGATAAAATGGATCTGGCCCTCCTACTCCATACAATCAAAAAAGCCACGTATTTCTGAAAGCTGAAAAACCCAAACATGGGGTAATACGAGAGCAGAAGCAGACCTGTGTGCTAGCTTAAACCAGCAGCTATTTCAGTTTAAGGTGATACTTCGGGTTGTGAAATAAAATCTTGGAATTGTGACCATATTTGCTTCAGCCAGCCTCTGCTTTGGAGCCAGTAACACCTTTAATTGCCTCAAATCACCTGGATGCACCTCCAGCCAGAAAAATCTTTGCTCTATAAGCAGCATCAGGTGGACAACAAAAAAACCAGAAAACCAGATGGAGAAAATTTTGACAGCAGCTCATCCTGCCTCCTTAGAAGATGAAGTATATGAAGGAGAACATAAAGCATGAAATGCCTTGAAAAAAGGCTCATTTTTGCCACTACTTTGGATAAAAATAATTTTTTGTCACGGATTTCACTGATTTTGTGTCCAGTACTCTCCGAGGTAAAATGCGGCTTTCAGTATTAGAAGAACTAAATGCACACAATTCATTTACAAAAACATCTCAAAGGCGACCACTGAAAGCACATTCTCTCTGAGATTTTAAGATATACCAGACTAATAGACGTAAAAAAGTCACTTATACCAATAAATTGATCTGATCGTGTAAAAAAGGGGCTCATGCTCAAATGAAACTACAAAACTGCTCATTTTGACTGTGTTAGGCAATGTCTTTATGAGCCAAAGGCAGCAAGCTACCTGGGAAAGTAAGACTGAACATATCTGCAAGTGTTTGCAGGATCAGACTTTATTTTTATACAGCCTTTTATCAATGACAAAATCTAATTTAGAAATACTTCTTTCAAACTAAGCACCTCTTTCAAGAGATGCCAGTAAATATAATGCAAGGAAGATTTACTTTATAACAGCCTTGTGGGGGTGTGAAAACACAAAAATCTATCTTTTAAAAAGGATCAAGGCATATTTAGATGCCACAGACATGAAATGCAGACTGAAACTCCAATACAGATACTAATCATGTGAAATGGATAACCTCATAATATCACACATCTTAGATCATCTGACTCCTGTGTCTGTCTGCATATTCAGCATCACAGCCCCAAGCTGAAAAAACACAGACAGAGAAGAAAGAAATTTTTGTTTCCTGGTAAAGCTTCTTGCATTAAAGAACTGAAAGCAGGGCAAAAGGCCCATTCAGAAATGTGTCACAAAACACTTCACCGCAGACCTAAAAGCTTTGTTGTGAGAGGAGAGAGAAAAAAAAGGATTTTGAACAACAATATTGACTAATGGGATTATGTATACACAACAGTTTCCCATTCACAACACCCTCCCGAGGAGTTGAATGCAAGCTCAATTTTACCTGCACCAATAACAGCTACATAATTTTATGATAGATATTAAGCTAAAAGACCACAAAGCTGCTACCAAAACCACTTATCTTCCAAAGAGTATATCAGACAGGCAATTAAAGAAGCAATCATCCTCCCCCCAAAAATATAATTTCTCATCTGTAAATGTATCTGTAAATTTACATCTGTAAATCTCTCTCTTTTGGCTTTAAGTAGGAGCTCATGAAGCATACACTTTTGTAGTATATTTTTAGTAACTTAGAGCTTTCAAATTATATATAATGTAGTATCTCGGTAAGTAATACATAGACAACAGTATCCTGATGACAATATAACAACACAAGAACATATGAAGACAAACATAACAAAGACGACAAACTGTTTAGCATGCTTTAGAACTTGCTTGCATACAAAAGAATTTCTGTATTCATATTAGACAGAAGGGGTATAGAGAAAGAGGTCCTAGGACTGAGTATTTCTCCTCCCCAATTCCTTCCCCTTTTTTTAATATATGAACTTTGCACCTAACCACAATAAGTATACATGCCTTGAAGCTTTTTAAGAAAAAGAAAAAAAATTGAAAACCAGATTTGGGAGTAAAACGGCTGCGGTTCTAGACAGGAAAAACTGTGTTTTAGCAACTGGAAAAACTTATTCCTGCACTTCATAAAGAAAAAATACAGCTATGAATACAGAATAAACATCCTTGATTGTAATAATAAGGAAAACATAATGTAGACACACAGCTATTGTTTGAAGTAAAGCACATCAAAAGCCTTCACAGTGACAGCTCCAGCCACTCTGCCACACTCCAACAGGCCCTGCACAGCCTCACAGACTGCAAGGACAGTATCAGCAAGCGAAGGGATGGCCAAGTAACCCATGTGCCTGTGGTGTAGCTTTCCATGTCAAGAAGGTGTCAGGAGGCAGCAGCAGTGAGGAGAGGAGCAGACCAGGGATTTGCAGGCAATGCTGAGGTTCTCCCACAGGCACTACCTTGGGACAGTGAGTAGCGCTCCCATCAGTGGTAATTTGGATACTCAATCCCGACAGTAGAAAACTATCTCTACAAATTCAACAAGTAAAATGAAGGATGCAAGTGCTAAAATAGCAGCATTCAGTTACCAGAGTGACAATGGGAACTATGAATATTTCCTCTCTTGGGCAGGATCTGCTAACTGCTATTTGGGAAACAGCAGATTTATGTCTTCATTTTTGCTTTAGAAGCAGCAGGACCTTAAGAATCTGTCCAGCAAAGGAACCAAAAATGCACTTCTGTTGCTGTCTCTCCGAGTGCCCAGGCACCCGCAGCAATTTCCCTCCTCCCTGCAAGTCTCTGCAAAGGAAGAAGGCTGAACAAAGTGCCGCTATACGAGGGCCATGGCCCCCACAGCAGCAGATAAAAACCAAATTATACAAAACTTGTACTGTTTTGCTTCTGTCATCGTTTGCTGCCTCAGACCTGAACAATAATGAGCTTGTCTAACATGGAGGAAAGAGGGGAATGGCTTTGTGCTTGGATGGGTCAGAGCAAACAGATGCATAAATATGCTCGCCAAAAGCTGTCTGCATTGGGCTGGGAAAGGGAAGAAGCACAACGGTAAGAAGCTGCAGACAATGGGGCCAGAGGAAGAGCACAACCCTCCGCCTCTGTGAAAAACTTTGGTGTGGTTCCCTCTGGCAAATCTCAGGAAGGATTCAACATGAAAGCTCATTTGGTAGTTAGTTACATAGAAGTCACAGGCAAAAGTTCGTCTTATTGCTTCCCCTGAAAGTGAAATCAGCTACACTTTGTATAAAAGAGGTGCTTTTTTCTCTCTGTTGATTAAACAAATGAACTCTCCTCCCCAGACCACACAAACAGAAACCACTACTTCCTCAGTCACTGCATGTTCGTGTCTAAAAACAGCCCAGGACAAGGGTAAAACCATGCTGGGTATGACATTAGACCTCTACGCTGACCAAGATCACAAACTGCCATCAACATGTGACACATAATTTTGAAATTTTGGTTTTCCTGTTTCACCTTTTCCACTAAACAGACAGGAAAGATGTCTGTTAATGTGAATAACTGAATAAAACAAAAAAAAAATCCATTTTTGCAGAATTTACCACATTACAAAATGAAAATTTAGAAAGGCTGCAACTGACTGGTAAAAAGAAAACAGATCCCAGTGCTCTGATTCAACAAGTAATAAAAATGTTTTTCCTACAAAATCTTTTTAAAACCCCCAGTGGAAAGAGGGAAGTCAGTAATTTCCAATGGAAATGACTAGTGGAAAGGCACCTGAATTCATAGAGTCAAACAAAACATGTACTAACCCAAGTGTGAAAGAAGGCTGTGAGATATTTGAGTTAGCTCAATATGAATTCCCTGAAGGGGCATTCCCTGGAGTTAAAGGTGTGTAGATGTGGTGCTTAGGGACACAGCTTAGTAGTGGACTTAGCAGTGCTGCGTAAACAGTTGGACTTGATGATCTTAGAGGTCCTGTCCAACCTAAATTATGCTATACTTCTATGAATCCCTTTATTCCGGAGCAGGGAACTGAGACTCTGCGGGCATAACTCCACTGTGTTTGACGTTGGCTCAAAAGCATGCTTTTGAAGCAAGCCTCCTGACCATGTCTGCTTACAACATGCTGCTCTCTGCAGCATGGAGCAGCCCTGGAGCAGGAAGGCTTCCCCTCCAACAGCAGAAAACCAGGTGACACGCTGTAGGAGCACAGCACCTGTCTTCCAACAACTGCTGAGTGCTCAGTCCACAGGTCCAGGTGAGACCTGGTCTGAAGGTCTGACCCAGTAATTAAACCAGAGGTGTGCTGTTAACTTCAGTAAAAGCAGAACCACAATTGCAGTCCACAACACCACCATCCGCTCCCCAGAAAAACACCAGTGAAGATAAGTATACAAATGGGAGCAGGTCTGCAGAGTGAGGTAAGCAAAATCTGTAAAAACTCATAAAGAAAAAGCAAATGCTGTCTTTTCAAAGTGAGATTTTCAAAGAAGCTCAGAGAGTTCATCAAAATTCATGCTTCAGAAGCTCCTTCAAAAATCCCAGCTTGAATTGCTCTACTGCTCCACTCTCTTCTGCCGGAATAACACAAGACAGACACCTAATTCAGAACAAACACTGTGGAAGTGGAGTCTTCATTACCATAACCCAACATCTTAGAAAAGTGGATGCAAGGGTCAAGAGCCTCTCAAAAGTTGCATTTCTTCTAATATATGTAAATGATACATACAGGAAAAAATCCCACCTCAGACAAGACCATGTTGAAATGTTCCTGCGGATTCATAGAAAACAGAGAACTGCAACAACTGCAAGAGAGCTGCCAGTTACACAAAAGATCGTGCCACCCTCAGCTCTTGATATCACATTCATTTATCCAGTAAGATATTCGAGATATGCAATCACTTGACAGGTTGGAAATATTACCTCTGCACTTAAAATAGAAAAGACAGGCCTCATCCTGTTCTCATTTTTACCTGAGCAACCCTACAATTAATTCAGAACCCGTTTGTTTTCAGATGCCTCTGATTTTTGCAAACACGCAGTGGCTCACAACGGCTTTTTCACGTCAGCCTCTTTGTTCCCCCCCCCAACCTCCTCAACAAAGTGAATTCCAGCTACAACCCACACCCTTCTTCAGTGCCCTATTGCACAAAACAGGTCGTGGGTTTGGGGCTTAGGTCCTAAGGGATATGGAGGAGTAATGGCATTTTATACAGCACTGAGCACAGCATCGGTACTGCATCGTAAAAAAAAATTCCTCACTCCTGCTGCAAGGCTACATCCTCAGGAGAAGGGAGCCTGCAAGCTCACAAACACACTGTGAGAAAATACACATTTCATTCACATTATCCATTCAATCTTCCCACAGAGTACAAGGATAGCAACAGAAAACACTGCCTTGAAAGTGCCTATTTAAGGGTGCTGGCAAATTCATACAATGTGCACTTTATATTTTTAAATGCATTTGCTCAAACTCTGCTCCCTGTTACACCATAGCACTACCTTTGACTTGAATAGCCCTACCTCAATAAGGAAACTAATTAACAAACAAGAAACCAATATTTATAATAATTTCTTTAAAACAAACAGAAGCAAAAAACCTCGTACAATGAAGTCTGTTCCTTAAAACAAATGTGCGCAGATACTTGCTCTTTGCAAGGCTGCTCTCGAGTTCTGCAGTACCTGGAGTGCCTTCTAAAATAGAAGAGCATTCTGTCTTGAGGCGAGTCATGCACACGGAAAAATATGCATTTTTCAAATAAATCTCAAAGGTCACAATGGAGGTACTTGACAGTGGCACTTTGTGTTCCGCTGTAAATAATTTTGCCTATTTAAGCAACCACCTCTGAGCTGCCACTTCTTCTGAATGAGGCTATGCTAAAAGATGGGATTTTACAAAGCAGTGAACATCACCAATTAAAAATCAAACCCAGTTTTGCTTTAAAGAAACAGCCTCATAAGATTAAGAAGGTTCCTAAGATACACAATGGGTTGAAGACAGGAGGTTATGTGAACTCTGTTTTCAAAAACACAAACACAACCCCTTGTGCTTTACAGACCAAGCTTCCAAGAGTATTTATAGCAGACAGAGAGCTTTCCACACCTTTTTACATAACATGAAGCAGCACCTGCGCAACTCACCTACTTCAGCGATTAAACCGTACTTTGCACTGTAGTATCTGAAAGCTGTTTTTCCTCTCCTCCTATTAACAAAAAAATCTCCATGTCCTACATTAGGAAACAATATAATTCATTTAAGTAAATTCAGAGAACTACGAAGTTTGCTTGTAACTACCAGGCCTGTTCAACTGTACCCACACCCCAGGTATCAAGATGAGAGTCTTCATTTTCAGGTAGCTATCTGTCACCTAACGAGGACTCCACTCCCTGTTGTGTGCATCCACCACACCCCATGGACACGAGGGCAATCCTTCTGTCATCTTGCATTTGTCTGGGCGTAGCTGACTGCAACCTTGACTGAAAAACAAGGAAATAAATCTCCTTTCCTGTTGGATCTGTAGGTTCTAAAACAAGTGCAGAAGCAACAGGAAAATAAAAGTTTTGTCTATGACTGACAAAACACAAGGAATAAAGTTGGCGAGTCAAAAAAAAGTAAGTTATTTTCAAGACACATTTCAGACCACAGCTGACATCTAGCTTCTGCTTTATGCTACATCCTTCAGACAGGCTGAGCACTGTGGGGTGGGAAGTGCAGGTTCATAGCACATGCCAGGGTGAACAAGGAATAATGACAGCTTCTTGAACTGTAGGTACGGACTGCATTTGCATATACACAAAAGTATGTATGTGATCCAAGCAGGCCTGAAAGCAAAGGGCTTTATGTGACACTCGTCTCCTGGCTCCTCTTTCTCCATCTCTACATGGGCTGCAGGTACTGGATGAAACCAGACATTCCTCTAGGTGACAAAACAGTCTTCCCTGAGTGCCAAAGGCATCCTAGCTCCTTGGGGCAGTGAGGCTCTGCTCTCCCCTCCTCCAGCATCACGAACCCAAAAAATTTTAAACTCAGCAGGCCTCCCTCTGAAGTAGACTGGCAAAGCTGTGCTGCTTGCATCCTTCAAAGGGCACACCATCTGGCTGGGTATATAATCCACTTCTCTGCTAGCAGCTGCAGTGGGCAACAGGCTGCCCCAGTGCTGTGAATTATCTCTGTAAAAAGCAATGGTAATAATATCTGACCCTTTAATTGTGATGAAATTAAAATCCGTGCCAATATGCCAGCATCTACACCTCCTGTCGAAAAGGGAGACAGCTTAGTTCAGGGTCTCTCACCTCCTTCTCTCCCCTTTCTGGTACATTAACCTTTGCGTGATCCAACCCTGTTGGAGGGCTGAGTCCTCATCCTGCACTTCCACCCATGGCAGATCCACCACAAACAATGATGCTGGGAATACTGGAGCCTCTCACATGTTCCCCCATCCACTTTCCTTGCTGGGAATTACTAACCCTGTACCTGCAGTGGTTCTTTCTCCATCCTGCAATGCGAAAGGAAACAATGCCCCACAGAAGAGAGAAGACAGAGGGAAACCCATCACCAGCCTTCCCACTCTGCAAAAGACACAAGCTCAACTCCAAGGACAGCAACAGCACCTGTGGTTGGTACCTGTTGAGGCTGCACTAGCATCACCACCACATCCCAGTATCACTTCTCTGTCCCTTGTGCACACAAAAAAATCTGCAGGTATGACCTGCAAGGTCATGGTGAAGTCACAAACAGCAGACAGCATACGGATGGTTGGAAAAAAACAGTTTACTGCAAGCAGGCTGTAAACTGAACGGCACTACTGAATTCTTGGTGCTCACCATCCTGCCCAAAGCCCAGAGAAAGGGAAAATCACACTCAAGAGCTTCATCCCTGTTTGTTTCATGCAGCTAAGTTCCAGCTACGTGACGTGGTGCAGAAAGAAATCTATCATGTCCCCTGATAGATTTTTTCCTTTTACACAAAATCAGGGCATTTTTTTTTAATTTGGCAGAAAATTTATACTTCTTTTAAACACCTTTACCCATAAACTGATGTGCCTATGTCTGATTTGCCTTGATAGCATGAGGATTTGAAAACCTAATCATATTTACCTTGGTGATATGATTATCTCTAGAGCACAAAAATGCAATCCATTGTTGACTGAAAAATTATGATAAACTTATCTAGCTTTCTATTTTTAATCCCACCAATACTATACAGTAAAATCCCTGATATTGCAAAAATTTACTTATTAGCATAACTTTATATACTGATGTTTGATTTAACTGAGCAATTTTATATGTATGTAAATATACAGTTCAGGCTTTGCAGGATCCTGTGTAAGAGAGGACATACCTTCCTCTGCCATCCAAGACAAACAAGGTAAACCACATTTTGGTTGTGGTGAGTGAATCTTTCCTCAAACCTCAATTTCACAAAATTGTTAGCCTGATCTCTAACAACACAGGGGAAACACAACTGTTTGCTAAGATGTATTTGTCCTTTATATTCGTATATGAGGGGAAAGGCTATTTTTTTAAAAAATACTTCTTCTAGAAAAGAAGATAGCCTCTGCTTCACTTTTCATTCTTATGTCAATTTTCCACAATAGAAAACCTTCCTTAGGCAAACACTCTGAAATGCAGCTTATAAGAGCAGTGTTGGCTTTGAAATACATAATGAGAACAGAAAAGATATTTGACATTGATGACAGGAAAGCAGTTGCTATGAACACAACACAGTAGCCCCTGTAAAGGAACCTTACTGTTCCTTAAATATGTACCCCTCTAAATCTGCATATTGCAGCCTGAAAAACAAATGCTTAGAGTCCTAAAAGTCTCCCACTGGCACATCATGTTTTCTCCAACCACCAGTGAAGTTTTCTTCTCCTAAATGCTCCGTTGAGCTCTCTACTCTACCCTTGCAGCAAACTTCTGCTAAGCCCTTCTTATGAAAACAAATACCATTCCTTAAATTTCTCAGCATGTTACTTGCAAACGACAGGCCAGCAAACAGATACTCTCCATATGCCAAATTATGTCATTTCCATTTTCTGGAACGAACACTTCTCACAGCAAACTGGCAAGGGTTTTTTCAGTTGGGTTATGAAAGAGCCAGCTCTGTGTCTTGCTGCACCTGCTGCGTTGCTAAGCCTGGTATCTGGTGGCAGCCCCCCAGTCGTCCATAGCAATTCTGGGTCCAGAAAAGAGAGTTTGTCATTTGTACATCCTCAGAGGTATTAGCAAATGTTCAGGGGTGAATTCTGTGGATATTTGCATATAGATTTCTGTAGACACCAGCTTTTCCTATTTGCAAAGAGAATCCGATTTCCCACACTTCTCATGGGACAAGCTGGTGCCTATAGTGTATTGAAGTCCCAACATATAAAGCCAAACTTCTGCATTTTTAGGTTAAATTATGAAGATGAGTCTTCATATTCGTGTAGTGGAAAACTTGCCTGAGAGACTACAAGTAACTGAAAACAGAGGGAGAAATTTAAAAAAAAAAAATTAAGATTTGGCTCTGCTTCTCATCTTGACCTTCCATCATTACTCACTGCTCTATGGAGCCTCCGTACAGCCCACCTGGTATCTACTTCTTTGAAATGAGGAAGCCACAGAACTACTAGAGGGCTGGGTTTTTTTTTTCCTTTCAGGGAGCACACTTGGGAAACTCATATTTGTGTTTTAGGTGTTTTGAACTGTTCCAAACCAAGCTCTATCCTCTGCCAGAAGAGTTCTTGAAGTCATAATAGCTACAGATTAAAGCATACTTCCTATCCAAAAGCTGTCATCAAACTATGATCTGTCATTATCCTATCTATCTACCATCAAACTACGTTTTTGTGATGGTCTATAGGGCTGGTGACTCACATGGTTGCTACCGATCTTCAGCATTTCAAGCTGCTTGCAACAGTATTATCATGAAGAGGAAAGCTGTGTAGCAGACCCCTAAGGAAAAGGGCCAGTCTGGCTGCCTGCACAGGAGCTTTGCTGGTAAAGAAAAGAGCAAAGAGAAAGATCAAGTAAGATGCACCAACCACATAAACAAACCTGCTAAAGTGACTCACTCCTTCTGCTCTCCCGACAACTAATGAGGGGGTCACAGCACACCAGCCAAGCACCTGCATGGTATAACCACAGGACTTCCACAGCAGAGTTGGACCTAGCAAGCTTAGAATTGGTGGCCAGCAAATGCAGCCAACACAAACAGGACTTTTCATGTGTTACCAGCTCAGGTTTTCTCACAGGGGTTAATGTGCACTCCCCCACAGGCAGACTCCTCTCACCCATCCAGCTCCAACGTTGTCTCACTCTGAAACCTGCAGAGTCCTGAGGCTTTGGCAGACACAGCTCCCTCGTAGGATCTGTCCCTCTGTGAAGGTGACTAATTAATTCCCTAGTACTCATGAACACTATGTTCTGTCCCACTGTTCTACTCTTCAGAATTGACAGCAAGGGGTTTTTTTCCTTGTTTGATGAATATTATTACCTTTTTATCTGACAGAGATGCTTGCTAAATAATACAATAAGAGCCTAAAATATGTCAGAGCAAATTTCTGTGGGATCTGTTTTTAAAAGCTCTGGGTAGTAAGGGAACAAGGCTGATGCATTTATGCTGTTCATCATACTCCAGTGACTTTTGAACCACCGGTCAACATCAACTAATATCTAGAAGATGACCCCATTTTCACAAGTTTCAAAGGAAGCAACAGAGGGAGGCACAAGCCTGTGCCCTGAACAAGCAAAAAGGTTGGCAGAGACCAATGGTGGTGGATGGCAGTCCATGCAATGTGGGGCTGGCCATGCTCAGCATGCACACAGCTCAGAAAACCCACCAGTAGTCAGAGACTGCTCCTGCACGGCTCTAAGTGACTATGAAGATCCAGCCTCTCAATGTGCTCATGCTAAAGGATGTGGGTGTGCTCAGTGTCCCTTACAGGGCTCATGGAGGAGCTTGTACACTGTGTGCTACTACTGAAACAGCCCTTATTACCTGAGTCTTAACCCTGTTGTTGAACATTCCCCCTTCAGGCTGGCACAGGATGGTCATTTAGCCTCCTGAAGTGACAGTCGACGTAAATAAGCATCCCTTGCTTTAGAGGCAGCAGCTATCAGTGGTACACAGGGTCACACACCTATGAAAAGACTTAGTTCAGCATGTGCACTTCCCATTCACTTCTCAGACCATTAAATCGCTGTTTTCATGCTATGCTTGTATACATCATTCTGAAATTCAGGCTGCCTGAAGGGCTTTACGTCCAGTGAATGGAGAGTGTCCATCACACACAAAAGGTCCGATGCTTCCAGCAGCTCACAAGCCAACTCCTGATGCTGGAATGACCCCACGGTGTGGACAGTGCCCCCAGCTCTTTGTTCTGCTCCCCTTTCAGGACTCTGCCTGTAAGACACTTGTTTCTGAGAGACTTTTCTTTTGTCTCTGGCGTGTTCATTTTGGAGGCATCTTCTGTGGTGGGTTGAGACTGCACTGCCTGCCTGCCCAAGGCCATGGAGAACAGAGTTTTGACCTCTCAGCCCTCCACCACAAATCCTAAATGGTAGGATTCAACTCTTGAAGGTTTCCTCCAGCACTAACAACTCATGGAACTTTGCAAGCCCTACAAAAACCAGACAAGTGAACTATTTCAGCATCCCCCTTCATTACATATTTCCAGAACATAAATACTGAGGCCATATGCAGCTCTGTCTTTTCCAATAGGTAGAAATAAATTGAATCTTCACAAGCTTTACTAATCATAAAACTATTTTAGAATTACTCAGGAAATGAGATTTATTGTGGGTCAATAAATTCTGAAGAAAAATCTACTTGACCATGATAACTTCAGTGTCCTTTTGAGAGGACCTCTCCCCAGCAATTACTCAGCAGATATTCTCTCCTTCCCTCCTAGCAACTGCTGCTCCCAGAAGGAATTCTTCTGCCCATTTGCATTCAAACCTAACACAGTGACACAGACAATGCAACTGTAAGCAATGTTTAGACTCCAAATCCAATCACCAATTTGCTTCCTTAGCAAAACAGAAAAAAAAAACAAAACAACAAACCAAAATGACAAAACCAAAACAAACAACTCAAAAAAAGCATGTGCTTGTTTCTAACCACCTGGCCTGCTGGAAAAGGAAACTTCACATACAGAAACAGCAGTACTTTCCCCAAAGAAAACTATGGCAACTAAAATTCTAGGCATACACAAAAACAAGTACCTGGGACCATCACATCAGAGAATGTGAAATGATTTTAAACCAGTGTTGCTGAAACTGTGCTTCACAGAGTGCCTTGTTAATTTAAGATGAAGCTATGAAAATGAATCATAATTTGATATGAAAGAAACCCTGGCAGAACCTGGCCCTAGTTTCTAGTAACCTCATGTCCTCATCCACCCATTCACCACAAAGTGAAACAAACTCCTTCTGCACGAGACAGGAGCCTTTGGCACCAACAAGCTGACTTCTGAACAAACCTTTTTTTTGCCATTTACATATAATTACACACTAGCCTCTGAGCAGCTAGAAGCTCCATGTTCTTTTTTTGTATGGTTTGTTTCTTATGAATACACATAGAGCACAAACCCAAACCACATTAATGATAACCTTGTTAAATATAAACTAGTATGCAATTACACAAACTGCTAACACAAACAAAAAAGCCAGGAAACTCTGATTATACGTTCACAATAGTTTCTGAAAACTAAATGAAAATAACAACATAAGGCAGCCTGTCTTGCCTGATACTGTAACAGAAAAAGGTTTCACATTGTAACCTACCTGTCTCAACACAGAGGACTAGTCTGTCAAACCACATATTCAATTTCAAGCTCACTGCAAGGAGAGCAGAAGGGTATGAGGAAAGGCAGCAGGTGCACACACAAACTACCAAAAAAAAAAATCTCTGATTTTTCTCTCCACATCATCCTTCAGGTGAGCTGATACCTGTCTCTGGGCAGTTGCTATGACTTCCATCCTGTTGCCCTGAGAAGGGCTGGCAGTGTGCTGGGGATTTGGCTCCTTCCTCTCCATTAAGAGAGCAGCAGAAGGTCTGCTTGAACCCTCTGTTCTTGGGCTTGCACCAGCCCGGTGCACGCCTGTGATTTATCTTCTGTGCAGCCAAGAGTGAACAGAGCAACTGGAGCCTCTACCACATCTTTTCATTAAGATGATGAGGAGCTAACACTCTGTACAACCTCCATGGTATGCAGCTGTCCATCCTGATGTTTAAAAATATATACCTTTTCCAGAACAGAAAGAAATCTATTGAAGGCAGGCAAAAGTCTGCCCTGGGCTGCACATGTGCAGGATCGCAACTGCCAGTAAAGGCAGGGACATTAGCCAGAGCCCTCCTGCACCAGTGTTAGCTGTAAGCAAGTGCTACAATGCAGAGCCTCACACTTGTCAGTGGAGTAATGCAAGGTCTCCGCCACAACTGAATCTAGCTCTGGAGAAAACAAAAGAGCATGAGAAAACGAGCACTTTCCTTATATCCTACATCACAATAAAATATACAGCACAAACAACAGCCGCTATAGGACTGGAGGAGCATCCTGACAAGGTTTCCTTAGGTGATTTCCCTTGCCACGGACTTGGGCTATCCATTCAGTCTGTTTGCATGTTAGCAGCACAGCTGAACTTGTAAGATGTTGGACTTCTAGGGTGTAAACATGGACAGTAATTACCTTTCCCTCTTAAACTCCAACCTGTTCTCATGTAATAGAAAAAAAAAAGTAAGTATCACTTGTGGAAGAAAACATTCAGAGGCAAACAGGGGCAAGGGAAAATAATGACCTGAAGAGGAAGGGCTAAGATCTGAGCATCGCTCCTAGAGCTGAGGACAGGATCAAAGCTTGCAAGCACGAAAAACCAAACAGGATCCTTGGGAATCTAGAAAGGTAACCTGCAGGAATCCTGTATCAATAATAAACTCACTAACTAGAAGGCCAAGCAGAATACAGCCTCTTGAACACTAAGAGGGTACTGCCATGTGCAGTATCACCAAGAAGTAAAAAGTTCAAGAGTAGAAAAATCAATCCCCAAATCACGGTCTGTGGGTCACTTTTCACTCACAAGGCTGAGGGCAGAACCATGTCAGAGACTAAAATGCACGAGCGTGTGTGTGTCACATTGCTATGCTGTTGATCCACACCACAACTAGAGGGTTGTCACTGCAGAAAATATTTTGAGAGACACATGACTAGAAGAAGGGTGGTAGCCCACCAGCAGGCATTTTACTTGGGAATGTGGGACTCCCTAGCATAGCACCTGAAAAACCACCAATAAAATTCAAATAGGAGGGGCAAAACCCAACCAACAGTGGGGCATGCAGCTAAGACAACTTTCTCCTGGAATACCTCCAATTTCTCCAAGCTGGTTAGTTTTGAAAGCGACTTTTCTACAGCGATCTATGCTCAATTACCCTTATAAACCCTTGCAATAACATGTGACTCAAAGTTTACCTATTTGTCCAAGGGAGGAACAAGAAGGGAGTGTGGTAAATGGGGAATGTGGGAGTGGCAGCCGATGTGGGCTTAGGGAGCACAGTCATTTCCTCCAGTTTCTTCTTTGCTTCTCCCCCCCCCTCCCCCGTCTTTGATATCTGAGTATGCTGTTGAGGAAGTGAAGGAAGGTGATTTTGTAGCCGCAGAGCAATTAATCCACATGCATTTTGCACATTTTTACATGATTGCACCTTCTTAGCCAAAAATCTCAGCTTTTCAAGCAGGTGAGGTTATTCCTTTGGGAATTAAAAGGCAAAAGAGTACCCAGCGGCAATAAACAACCCAGAGGAACATGAAGTGCTTGTAGATAAAGAGCTTATTTGGGGTGGTAGCGAGACGCTGCTCAAACCATGCGCTCGCACTGTAATCCGTGGATGTCGACGCAAAGATTTCCTTTCCCCGTGTGGGCTACAGACCTGACTGCAGAGCACTTGGCTCAGGGCTGGTTCCCAGCCTGCTGCCTATAAGACAGGTAGCACGGCGGGCTGAATCCGCCACCAGCCATGAGAACACGGTGACAACCGCTCCGCAGCTGGGCTGGGCTGCAGCGGGGCACGGTGGCTGTGCAGCCTCACGCCCGCACTGCTGAGCAAGAGAGAAACTTTCAGCCACTTGCGCCCAGGCGGGAACGACTGACTGACCGGCTGGTGCGACCCAGGAGGCTCAGGCACCTCCGCCGACCCTCCCCTGCACCCTCGCAGATCGCCGCTGCCGCTGCTCCGCCGGCTCCGCGGAGCGAGGCTCCCGCTCGGCGGCTATCGGGCCTCCCTCCCCAAGGCTTCCCCCGGCGGCCGTGCCCGTCCTTCCCGAGCGGCGAGCCCATCGCCATCCCGCGCATCCCTTATCCCCGCATCCCGCGCATCCCTCATCCTCGCATCCCGCGCATCCCTCATCCTCGCATCCCGCGCATCCCTCATCCTCGCATCCC
>NW_020897689.1:24256848-24257369 GCF_003984885.1 Neopelma chrysocephalum
CGCATCCCTCATCCTCGCATCCCGCGCATCCCTCATCCTCGCATCCCTCATCCCCGCGGCGCGGCTTACCGGGATCGCTGCAGCTCGAAGGCGGCGGCGGGGCCGGGCTGCCCCAGCTCTCCGCTGCCGCCAGCGATGCCCTGGGGGCTGGTGCGGCCGAAGGGTGCCGGGAGCACCCCCGCCGTGAAAGAGTTGAGGCGGCCGCGGCTGCCCGCCGCCGCGGCTCCCAGGAAGGCGGCGGGCGGCACCTGCACGGCGGCGAAGGCGTCCTCCTCCTCCTCCTCGTCTTCCTCCTCCTCCGGGGGCTCTGCGGACGCCGCCGGGGGGCTGCCCAGCCGCGGCGGCGGCGGAAGCAGCGGCGCCTGGCGGGGTCGGGCGGCGGGGCCGTCGTTGCCCGGCGGCGGGGGCCGCCCGTCGAGGGAGATGCTGGTGAGGAAAGAGAGCGCGGCCTGCCTGCGCCGGGGGTCGCTGCGCGCCGGCGGCGGCGGCTGCGGCGGCGGCTGCGGCGCTTTCCTGGGGCA
>NW_020897689.1:24257769-24442296 GCF_003984885.1 Neopelma chrysocephalum
GGCGGCGGTGGCGGCCGCCGCCATTGTCGGCCGGCTCCCCCTCCCCTCGGCACTGGCCGGGCGCTGCCTCTCGCTGCCGGCCCGTCAGGCGGGCGGGCGGCGGGGCAGGGGCGCCGCGGTGCCGGCGGGGTGCATGGGGGTGGCGGGGGGTGCGCTCCGCCCGGCCGCGCCGCGCTGCCCCGGGCCCCCGCCGCCCGCCCGCTCCGTATTTATAGGTGCAGCAGCCGCACCGCCGAGCGCCCTGTGCAATAACACGGCAATCACGTGTGGGAAACGGGGCGCTGGAGGAAAACAAAAGCCCGGCCAGCAGCCCGGAGGAGGAGGAGGAGGAGGGAGAAGGGTGGGTCTCGGCGAGCTCCCTCCTTTCAACCTCTCTCTCTTTTTTTTTTTTTTTTTTAATTCCCTTTCACCCCCTTCCCTCCTCCTCCTCCTCCTCCTCCCCCTCTTTTTCCCTTCCTGGATGCGTGGGGGCGGGCGGGAGCCGAGGAAGGTGGAGTCTGTGCCCGTAGTACACGGCACATGGCTCTCGGAGCCCCGCACCGGCCGCACTGGACCCAGGGCTGCGGCTCAGCCCGGCCCACCCGCGGCACCGGGAGCGACACCGGGATGCAGCCGTGCCGTAACAAGCCGCCTGGGCGCTGCCTGCTGGTTTTCCCGGGTGGGGGCTGGTGCCCGGGGCAGGCGCTGGCGGTAGGTGCCCGGACGGCAGGGAGGAGAGGCGGGGACGGGGGATGCTCTTGGCTGCCGACGGCGCGTCCCACCGTGCAGCAAGCCTGGGCTGCCCCTGCTGCAGTCTGAGGCGTGCGAGTGCCTCTGCGTGTGCAAGTAACATCTCACGGGTTCCCTAAGCCAATAAAGCACCCCCTTCCCACCTTTCCCTCAGCCCCTTCCCCAACCCTTCCCTCTCCCCTACACCAGAGAAAGTGCAGGTATTTATTTTACCTTCTCCTATATAGCCCAAGCCCCACATTTTTGTCTTCCCTGACATCCCCTAAGTGATGGCTGATGTGCAGCTGACTGCAGGTCTGCACGATGTCTCCTTCTGCAGCTGTGGCTTTGGGAAGGTGAGTGGCCAGTCTCACCTCAGCAAAACGCTTCTTCATTTCTTCATTACTTTATTTTGATCAGCTCAACCGTGCTAGGAGTGTGCTTGTCCTGTGATGATAATTTCATCGACAGCTTATGTAAGGGTTGGATAACAGATACATACAAACAGCAGAACATATGGTTGTTGCAAGATAACAGCACATGCTTTCTTCATAAAGCATTACAGTAACTTTTATTACATTCCATTTACAGTGGGTAGATGATTTACAAGCCATCCCAAACTGTCACAAAATATGGCAATATCGCCTACAATTTTATCAAAACCTTGCTAGTTTGATGTTAAAAAAAAATTGATCAGAAAGGAGAAGCTAATCCTATTGTTGGAGGAAGCTATGGACCCAGATTTGTGTTCCTCTCAAAAGTGACCTTTTGAGCATTCAAAGACTTTAGAACTGAGCCCCATGACTTGGACTGATCTCTGAAACTTCGGTCTCTACTGACACTTAGTGCCACAACCCCCAAATTTAGAGGCCCAGTTCCTGGGATGTGCTACTTGCGTGGTAAGGACACTGGATGGGCAGCATCCTGAGCAGGAAGCAGTGAGGAAGGGAAGGGGAAATGATGGAGGAAAGAAATGTTTTCCAGATCACACCTTCTTAGAGAGGTAATTGCTATTTTGAGATGGACATTCTCACTAGTCAGATCTCTTGAGGTTTACACTGGTGCTGTCTTTCTTAACAGAAGGCACTGGTGTACCTGTCCCTGTGGCATTTCAAGGATGAATCATTTGGATGGGAAGTGGGAAGGTCAGAGTACTAAACTCTCCTTCCCAGAGAAAAGCCCAACTGACATTTCCCATCTGCTGGAAGGATGCTTTGTACTCCTGTGGTTGCAAAGTGGTTCCTTCAAACTTCTGTTTTGGAGAGGAAGGCTTAGGAATTTCAGGCCTGCCACCATCCTTTGATGGGGCAGGCAATGCCTGTTTCTGACCAGAAGCCTTCACCCTGCAGGGGCAACCAGTGAGATATCAGGGCAATGATGCACTTGGCGTCCCATGGATGAGTTCCATGCTCCTTTTAAGACAGTACCACTTTTAAAAGAATTCATGACTTTTTGGAGCAGAACTCCTGGGCCACTGAAAAAGGTCACAGCTCTGTAGCCTGATAATTGGTGCATTCACTGAATGCTGACCTCTGGTCCAAGGACTACTTCCAGAGGGTAAATAAATACGTCGTGAAACTCAGGCCTCCCTTGTTACAGTCACGTAAGGTATACACTGGGATATTTTTTCCTCTTGCATTTCTGAGGGGAAGCAGCAACAGTGTGTATTTTTCTCTGCAGCTCAAGAACTTTGTATGGCAACTGAGTGCTGGAGTGTGTTTTATAGATTTAACTTCTCACAAAATACAGGTCTGGGAAAGAGAACCACCACCAAAATGCCGTGTGGGGTTCCAGAGGTTGGTTTAACTTGGGACAATTTTTGTGAGTGCAGAAGTGTGCACTTCCTTCACAAAATTACTCTTGTGATGGGATAAATCACTCTCTGTTGGAAGCATTATTTTAAATGGAGCCACAACCTCTGTTCTAGACCTCCTCTAGAGCTATCCCAGAGGGAAATGTTGTCCCCTCCCTTGAACACATGTGCATCCAAATGCTTTTTGGCACCTGATTTTTTACAAAACTATTTTTTACAGTCTCTGAGATCAGGAACGCTTATGTGAACGGTTGAGCCTATCAACCTCGTCACATCAAAATTAGGGTGGTAGGAATAAATTGTAGGTCTTTCCTGGCCTGGCTTATTCAGGTGGGGTCACTTTGGCACTTTGCAAGGTGTTTGTCTGTGCTCACCAGCCTAAATACTTCCATGGGCCCAAACTGATGCCCGTGATCTAACTGCCTCTGGGGGTACTGTGCATGTGCACAAACTGTCTTTTCCAAAAATCACATTGAAGGTTAGCTAAAATATCCCTTCTACTGCACATGAGAATAAACCCATTTGAGAAAGCCACATACAAGAAGAAAAGCATGACTTTTTCAGTCTAAAATGAAGCTGTTTTTGATAATAAGTGGGGTACTACGGTACAAAGATAATTGGCATGTTAGAAATACTAGGTTCTGGAGACCTATTTATACATTTAGTAGCAAATTTAAATGAATGTGCACAACATAGGGTGAATTTTTTTTCCAGTTACTTATGTTGTCTTGATCTGTGCTTAGCAAAACTATAGGTGATTACAATGTGCTGTGGTAGTCCTATCTGCTGGAAGATATGTGGAAATGTTAAACAAATTGACTTTGCTGGTTGAAACTTTTTTGTTTGATGGGGAAGCAGTGGTTGACTAAAGGAAATAGCAAAGTTGAAAGGAAAACGAAAATGCCACATTCTGGAAGTTTGCTTCTGTGACTGTTTTTCCAATCATTTCTCTCCCCAAGTTCTCTTCCAACCAACCAGTTCTACTCAAGTGCAAGCAAATGTTTTTATTTATTATGTAAGCGGTTGGATGACAAGTGGTAATGGGAGTGAAAGAGCATGATGGCTTTTTCACCCAGTACACCAAGAGCTACAAGAGAGGCTCATCAGTTATGGGTATTCAGAGGCAGCATGGAATTTGGGGGGACCTGTTAACACAGGTGATGGAAAGGCTGTCTTTAAAGAGATTGAAGAGGGTGGAGGGAGTTTGGACAAAAATGAAAGCTCAGCAATTTAGCAGTCTCAGGAATGGGATTGGAGAAGTGATGCCTCTGCATACCTGCCTTCAGAGAGAGGAAAGTTAACCCAAGTGTGGAATTCTTGTGTTGTCTTGGGTTTACTTTAGCTAGTGTGAGGGCAGTCCTGCTGCAAGGCAGGCATGCAGCCAGCAAGACATGAAGAGCCAACCCCAAAGGCCACAGGCCTTGAGCTAAAGCTGGGCTCTTGAGTGGCTTGTCAAGTCAAGCTTAAAAATATCTTTTCCAGTGAATTGAAAACTGTTCAAAACTGTTAGAGGCGAGATTTGTGTTATACTGAGAGTTAACTCTGCGGGAATAACTGGTCCTGAGTCACCAGCGTGAGTCACCAGGCTAGTTCTTGAGTGGCCTCAGCACAGTGTATGCCTGCTTTGGTGACAAAAACAAGTTTCTTATTGTCACTGGTACTTGTTAGAGCTGCAGGACTGAGGCAGCTAGGGGAAAAAAAAGTAAATGCAATTGTTTCTTGTAATTTTGGCAAGCTTGTTTTCTGACTGTCGTGATCAGTCAGGTAACACTGTTATGCAAAGCTCAGCAAAGATGTAGTATGGAGATATGCTTCTGTACTCCTGTAGGTGAGAACAGAGATCAGTATTACTGGTGGTCTTGGATATCACTATCAAATCCCCACAGTCATGCAGAGTTGCCATAGCCTGTGAGCACTCTACTTTTGCTGTGCAAGACTTCAGAGAAGCAAGAAATGTGCAATCTGTATAAACACTTTTTTTCTTTCTGTTGCAGAAAAGAATTGCACTTCAAAAGAGGAAAGCAGATGTAAAATTGGAGAAAGATTTGGAATATGAATTTAAAAATCCTGCTTAGAAGGAGTGTCTGGCAGAAAAAAGTTGGGGGAGTTTGAACACATTTCACTGAAAGCCGTAGTTAAGAATGGAAATTGGATAAAGACAGTACAAATTCTTTACAAAAGACTAATACTGCATCTGGATAGCAAGACCTGTTTTGGTGCCAGGCCCAAACCTTCAGTCTGTTGTAAATTTAGACTCATTCTCAGAAATGCTAAGTACTTGTGCTTCCCATTGGTGATTTTTCGTGAGTCTTGAAATGTAAAAGTTTGACACTAAGAAGAGTGTCACCTTGTCGGAAAAGTAGCATTCCTTGGATAGGTGTAGATCCACACTTGCCTCTCTATGAAGAACCTAACTTTGCTCGTATCGTTTCAGAATGCCAGGTGTGAACATTGCCAAGTTAACATAAACCCAAGTTCCTATACAGCAGTGGGAAAGTGGGAGAGATCTGTGACCACCTAACATCGTGCTTGAAGTAGTGTGTGTGACTGCGGGGCAGGACATGCAGAAGCACGTGCCCCTCAGTAAAGATGAAACAGTGTCTCTGCAGATCAGCTGAGGTGTGGATGGTCAGGGCACCCAACCTGCCAATTATTTTGGATTGCCAGAGGTGCGGCATGTTTGGTGTTTGTGTTTGTGTTGAAGTGATCCTGAGATCATCAGTAAGCCAGTAGTGCACATATGGGTGGTAGAGCCAACTTAATAGTTGTTTGTCTCTTGAAGAATTTAGGGCGGTCTAGTTAAGTCAAAACTGGCCTCTGTATCATTACTCCAACGTATTGTATCTTTATTAAGAATACTTAACATTTTCCATTGCTAGATCCATGCAAGATCTGATTCAGGCCAAGCATTTCTTGGAAAACTTTGGTCAAAATGGATATGCGAGCTCCAAGGGCAAGACCAAGAAAAACACATCACTTCGCCCACATTAGAAATTCTTGTCGCCTCTCCTTTGAAATACCTGACCACCCCTGTGCTGAGATAAGAATTCAGGAGATGGGCTTCTGTCTCTGAAGTGGGGCTGGGGAAGGAGGAGGGGGTGCCCTTCCTGTCAAAATCACCCATCTTTGTCCAGTTTTAAGCCTTTTGAATCATAGCTTGCATATGCTAGTTAGGGACTTATTTCTGCCTAGCAGCTCAAACTGACAGTGAGGATATACCTTCATGGAGCAAACTTCAGGCTTCCACCTTTATTGAATGGGCTGAGCACATACAGTCCCCAGACCTACAGGATCACTGAGAGGGATGTTCCCAGCTGCTCTGTGGCATGTTGGAGGCAGCTCCTGGACCGTGGGTGCAGAGCAGACAAGCAGAGTGGAGGAGGGAGGAACTGCAGGAGGAAAAAATACCATTCTCAGGTCAAATGCATACACACGGTGTGGGGGCTGAGGGCTTGCACATCCAGCGTAAGTTCCTCCTCACTTTTTTTGCATGCTTGAATTTTTAAAGTTCCTTGTTCAACTTCAGCTGACTTTTTTCACTCTGTATACTATTGGATCCCTTAAAGACCCCCACTAAACCAGGAGCTACATTTTACTGGGTGCTGCTAAAATGGTCTTCCATGCCTCAGTGAGCTTGCAGGATAAGTAGACAAAACAAGGAAGGTGGCCATGTCAGAACTGCAACTGGAATGTGGCTGTTGCTGGCTCCTGCTGGAGTGATTAAATGGGAACAGGGCCACATAGCTCCTCCCTCCCTTAAAAAACAAAAACTGTGGGCACTTGTACAGAAAACAACCCCTGCCTCTGTTTGTCCTTGTCTTGCTGTAGTTTTCTTCTTTGAAATCAGAGTTTGTTTTTTGGAGGTTTTTTCAGTTTCATAATAAATTAATATAGGGGTGAGGTTCAAAATGGAGTCATCATGATTGAAACGAGGAATGGGCAAATGTCCTGTCTACCTGGAAATCTCTTTAGGCAGTGGTGTAACTGCAATAGAACAGAATGACTGGTTGCTAAAAAGAGCTGGTTTAAGGTTTTCATTAAGTGACAGCTATGATTTATCCTATTCTTTACCATTTTGAGGCAGTTTGTAAGCAAGTACAGAACCACTGGACATTAAGATTTCAGAGGGAAGCCTGGAAGAACATCTGTCTTTGTCACAACGTCTGTTAATTTTTAATCGCCTCGGGATAATTTTAAAACAGGCTGCAGGTTTCTGGAACATTCATGTAGGCAAGTCCTTCAGTTTGCTGGCTGTTGAGGGTTAGAAAACCCTGCAGTTCGCTGGACAGTGAGAAAAACGAGCTGGATGAGAAAGTAAATGCTGTTGACACCTACTCAGACACAGTCTTCAATGAGTAAAAACATTAAATAAATAGAATCTGAAGTTCCCAGAGGGACGTGCTGGTGGAGTGTTTCAGAGACTCTCCTACAAGTTCAGCTTGACTGGAAATGTTTAATATCCAAGAAAAAAAATTTTTCAAAGGTTTTTTTTTCCTCTTGAAAATATTAAATTCAGGGAGTTTGACTCCAAGGGGGACAAAGGAAGCAAATGGAAAACTGGTGGCAGGAGCTGGGTATTTGCATTCAGCAAAATGGCATTTTCTGATCTGTGTGCAACATGATATCCTGTAAGCACTACACTTGGTTCGCTCCAAAATTTCAGGGAAGATTTCAGAACCATTTTAACTAGGGAGATCCTCAGTGGGTAGTGCTTGTTGCAGGCTGGTGTGGAAAGTTGGCAACCCTAAGGGGGAAAAAAACCTGTGCCTGCATCCTTGTGTCCTGTCACCTTGGGCCACCTGCACAGGAGTTTAAGGGAGCTTCAGCCACTTTACTTTGCCCCCAGGATGGGGCACAGGTCCTGCCTGGGTCCCCTGAGCAATACTCCCAGATAAATATTTGTCACTGGCAAATTTCCAACATGATAAAACTCAGTCAGGTCAGCTCTGCCTCTGTCCCAGGGTGACCAGAAAAGCTGGCACAAGTGACTGGGCTCCTGAGAAGGAAAGTGAATTGGCAGTGACCTTGGTGATGGGGTGATATGAGGTCAGCCTCAGCTGCGGGCTGGGTGGGAGGAGAATGACAGGCAGCTTCTCTCCTCCAAAACCTCTGAGATACCAAAAGCTATGCACCTCCGATGCCGGCATGTGCCCGGGCGGTGTTCTCATCAAGGCTAGGTCAAGTCGCAGCCTTCCCACCACAGTCTTCTGGAGGTCTTTCACTGCTCCCTGCAGCCCTGGGCTGCCACTGTGGTGCTCTTGGAGGGCCACTGCCTGCACTTCCCAAATCCTCCTGCTTGCCTTCACGTGTCAAGGGGAAGCAGTCCAGCCACCCCTTGAGGAACCGCAAATTTACCTGCAGCGGAATGGCCACAGGTGCCCAAATCCCTCACTGGGGTCTGCCAGGACAGTCTACCTGTGGGGTGGGGAAGGCTTGCTCCCACTGCAGGGGAAAACAGCAGCTCAGCCCTACCCCAAATAATCACAACTTGCCACATGCAAGTTTTACATAATCTGATAGCAATTAAAGCTGCTAAAAATTGGTCTAAACAGGATACATTTTTCCTCTGAATGTTTTGGCAGGAAAGATTTGTGAGCAACAAATGAAAATAACAGAAAGGCAGTCCCCTGGCAAGACAAATCCAAAGTCTTCTGCTGTCTCTGCTCAAACTGACTAGCACTTCGGTGTAATAATCTTCCAATTGAGATCAATGAGGCCATTAAATAAATGAAGCATTCAATTGTAGAAGAAAGTAAGGGAAGAGAGACGGTATTCATATTGAAAGACTAAAATTTAAGCCTCCTTGAGCCCTAAGGAAAGGGTAAATCCATTAAGTTGTGAAGAAATAAGAGCTGGAAAGAGTCTGTCAGATCCATTCTAAAACTTATGACAAAATAAAACTTTCTTAGGGGGCAGAAAGCAAACTGAAAGAAATGGCCATGTAGCAGGAGGGTACAGCTCTCCTAGTATGCTAATTGTTACGTACTTGGTGCATCTGCACGTGTCTCTGTTGAAATGTTTGACAGACTGGCGATTCCTTCTTCCAAAGTAAAAATGAATGGTTTAGTTCTACTTTACTGCTATGTCTTTGGACATGGCTGGTGTTTGGTCTAGTCCCTCAGGGAAAAAAAAAAAAAATAGAAGGAAAGAGGTCAAATACACAACAAAAAGAATTAACAAGATTTTGGTTCTCTATCTATGTGTGTGTGTACATATGTATATGTATGTGTGTATATATTTAACTTTGCCCTGTGGGGATGTAATTCCAACTAGATATAACAGGGCATAATATACACTTTCCAACTAGAGCAGTAGAAGGAATACATAGCAGAATTATTTCTGGCTGATTTTGGAAATGTTGTAGTTGTCTCCATGATGCTGGTGTGACTGTGTTCCTATGGGAACAGGCTGCCTCAAAGCCAAAGGGCTCTGTAGCAAAAGCGAATGAGTCCTGGCTAAAAACTTGGTGTTTAGCAAAAAACTAAATATTCTGTAAATATCAAGTATTCTGCAATATTCGGATTAAATTCACTCACTTTCAAAACTAATTGAAAGAGTTCTTTTCTACTCTACCGATGAGGCAAGATGCAATCAGTTACATTCAAACCATCATTGGGACTAATTAGGACATCCTAGGTACTAAAAGCTTGTTGACATCCTCCTTGCAACCACAGTGTTACTTCTCAGAGCTGCACTCTAATGATGCTGCCCCTTTTGAAAAGCACCATACTGCAGGAGTAATCCCATAGGCTTTAATGGGACTACTGATTAAAGTACTACTAAGTACTACTTATTAAAGCACTATTCTGTGTGAGGGAGCATTCTGGAGTCTGGCTTTATGTTAATGTTTGCCTTAAATGCAGATGTCTTCTGAAGAACAATGTCATGTGTTGTATACTGTAAGAGTTTTATGTTGCCTTAATGTTGACTTGCAGCAGGAGCAGTGCTTGTAGAAGAAAACTCTGAAGATCTCTTGAGTATGATAAACACCACACAGCGGGTGAGCAACTGCCTCACGGGTTGGGCACAAAGTGGGTAGGGTGACTGGTCACTAGTGGGGTTCTGCAGGTCTCCATTTTGGACAATTCTCTTCAATATCTTTGTAAACGACTTGGACACAGAACTTGGAGGAATACTAAGTAAGTTTGCTGATGATACTAAATGGGAAGGAGCTATTGACTGCCTCAAAGGCAGGGAGGCCCTGCAGAGAGGCCTGGACAAATTAGAGGACTGGGCAATCACCAACCATATGAAGTTTAGCAAAGACAAGTGTCAGATTCTGCACCTGGGATGGGGCAACCCAGATGTACATACAGAGTGGGGAACAAGAGGCTGGAGAACAACATACAGAAAGGGACCTGGGGTTCCTGATCGATGGCAAGCTGAATATGAGTCAGCAGTGCCCTGGCAGCCAGGAGGGCCAACTGTGTCCTGGGGTGGGATCAGGCAAAACATCAACAGCCGGTCGAGGGAGGCGATTGTCCTGCCCTGCTCTGCACTGGTACCTTGGATATTGTGTGCAGTCTTGGGCACCACAATGTAAGAAAGATATTAAGCTATTAGAGAGTGTCCAAAGGAAGGCAACGAAGATGGTGAAGGGCCAAGAGGGGAAGCTGTGTGAGGAGCTGGTTTCCCTTGCTGCTGCTCTGACATCAGTACAAATTCTCTTGCATCTCACTTGAGGTGCAGAGAGTGGCCAGGGTGAGCCATCAGCATGCTAAAGGCATGGGGACCATTTGTGAATGCCATTTCCCCTGTCAGCCTTAGGGCAGATGGGGATGAGGTAGCCCTAAGAAGAACTCCTAAAGGTGCCTGAGAAACCTTTACATTTAAGGCGCTAGTAAAAACCTCCAAGGAAAGGTTTTGGTCATAATATGGTAAGATTGACACTTGGTGTTGAGAAACTTCAAGCACATTTCAGGAGAGATCTGCTGCCTTCGCTGGTTTATGTGGTACTGGTATTTTGGGCCACCTTAGCAAATCAAAAGGGGTCATGTGGTCTCACCTTGCTGTACAGTTTCACCGGAGTAATTGTTTATTTTTGGGGGTAGAAAGCATGTTTGTGAGAAAAGGAAGTGAAGAGGAACAGGCTATAGAGAAATGTTTAAAAATTGCAGAATTTCAATTACTGTTGAAATTCCTCTTTCTAATATCAAGAAATTGCCTGGTTTAAATTTCATGCTGCTCACAGCAGTGATGTGTTGTCACCTCTGCCTATTTTTGTTCTTAAGAAGGTACAGGAATGTTAAACTAGCTGACACATTATCAGCATTTTGGTAGACCAAATATAATATCTAATAGTACACCATGAAGCATATTGTGCCCTTGGAAACAACAATTTGCAGTTTCTGTCTTTAGAACAACACTTACAGCTCACAGGAGAGCCACACAGTGAAAACATGGGTGTGTTAATCCTTTGTAGGCTCTCTAAGTCGTGAATTTGTTTGAATAGTTATCTGTTGGTCATGAGTCTTTAGTATTTCCTGGCCAACCAGAACAAGATTGGTGAGGGATATGTTGTTTTTATTGCTCTGTACAAAGCATACCTGGACTGCAGGGAGAAGCAGGAGGATGATAGCTCATTAAGGTAAGAGGAAGACAAATGCAGGTAGGGTCATTTATCCCAGAACTTCAAATGCTCAAATTCAGTGTGCAATTGTTTTTGAAGTGGACATTTCTAAAGCCAAGTAATTTTAGTCCAAATCTGTGGCTCTCTAAGGAAATACATTACAGAGCATTAAAAGTTACTCCTATGAAACATCATTTTAATTGTGCCTGAATCTGTACAGTTTCACCCCAGTTCAGAGCCAGAGGACGGCAGGCAGTGAAACAGGACATTGTAGTGCTCAGTGCCAAAGAGACTGAGAGCCAAAGCCCTGAAAGTAGCAAATCACATTCGTGGGTGATCTTTCTTTTCCCTCTCTGCTTTGAATATTCCCTTACAAGTGTTATGAAATATAAATGCAATAACCTTGTGGGGGTGAAACCTAGAAAAAGCAAGTCCTTATGTGAAACCTCCCAGCCCATTTTCAGGATAAACCCTGTTTTGTCTCAGAGTGCCCCACTTTGAATAGGGAGTTTCATCTCCCCAAAGAACAGCAAATGGGTCATCAACACTGCCCTGAGGATAAGGGTTTTCAAAGGGGAGGAGTTGCACAGGTGAAGGAAAATGGTTTGCAAGAGAAATAGGACTGATTTTTCCTGTGAATGCATTGGGATGGTTCTATGACAAACCCCCTTGGCATGGAGTTGACTGGTTTTCCACTGCCATGTGAACAAAGTGCCTTTCCCATGTTCATGAATGGGGTACCTGTGCAGTGCTCCTCACTCAGCCCTCTGCCTTCCTGCAGCATCTCCTCTGGAAGCAGAGCGGCACTTCGAGCAGAGCAGATGATTTCAGTAGGCTGTTTGAAGTCCATCAAAGTGATCTTTAATACGGTGTGACCAACTTAAAGCTTATTTTTCTTTTCCATTATCTGTGTGAGGAAGACAGCACATCCGCTGGATGTGGGACGTGGCAATACTTCGTCTTGTGCTGGAGCACAGGTTCTTCTTCAGGACAGACTGCCAGAGGAACATGTTCTGTTCCCTCACTCTTTGTGACCAGGACCAACAGAGCTGTTTTTCCAGTGAATTTCCGCCTAGACTATTAAAATAAACTTCTCTCTGAAAGCTTTTGCCTTGAAGCAGCCTTTGTTCTATAACTCTGTGCTGTTGAATGGGACTCTCCTCTCCCAGGCAATCCCCTATGCAGCTAAAATTAACCCCTATGCAATCCTAGAGAGCACTAATATCTGACTTTATTCACACAAAGATATAATCTTAAGGATTTAGAGGCATCCTGCCTCTGTGATAGTTATCTGAATGCCACCCATCATGTGTATAACAACCTGAAGTGAACTGGATGTTGTACTGTGCCTCACGCATATTTTGTCATTAAGTTACTAGGCAAGAGGGTTGGGTTTTGTCTGTTTTTGTTTTGTTTATGTTTTAATCATCACTATTTGCACCCAAATTCTAAAGTCCATGGTTGGGGTACCTATGGTCAAATCTCCTTTAACTTTTGTTGAGGGGAGAAAATAGAGCCATGGCCTTATGATCTGAATATAAGCAAACAATCTGTTGTGGCAAACTCACAAGGGGAGTGGGATAAAAAAATATGATGATTCAAGGCAACAATATCCTCAACCTGAGATCATCGTTTTTACAATGGTGGGGGGTAACAGCTGTCTGTTCATCAGAGGATTATATCTTCCCACTGTTACTGCTGTGACCCTAAATGAAACCTCTAATGTCAGCGCAGCAGCATGGCCAGAGAACAGTGATGGCAGGAATAAATCCCTCCCTTCTGCTTTGGGGAGATTTCTGTGGACAGCCAGTTTTCTGTTGTCTTTCTGGAGCCTTAACTTATTTATTTTTCTTATTAGGTCCAGAACTTGGAGATTCAAGTAACCTCCCTCCTACCACAGATTCCTTTCTAAAATCATAGGTTCCCATCCTGCTGAAAATGTAATTGAAAGGCATATACAAATCCAGTGTTTAATTCCAAGGTTTTCCTGTATTTTGATTAAAAACTTACTGGATTCTAAAGCTTAGGTTGTGCTAGATATAAAAACACATGTTCATCCAAGAGCACAACATGAATGAATACGAGCATTAAATTCTGCTGACCATTCACTTGAAATTTTTTCCGCCGCATGTGATTCCAGGACAAATATTGATTGAATAACCTCTGTGTGTGTGTGAAGTGTGGTCTAACGCCCAGAGCGACCTTTCTCTTCTGTGCCTAATCACCAGCGATAGCTGTAAGCTTCCTTTTGTATCAAAAATCTTGTTTCATAATACAGCTCCCCTGCTCTTTGGAACCTGAGTTTCTCCGTTTGTTTGTTCAGCCAGTTGAGGTCTGCTGGGATATTTCTCTGTTTGATTTGCTTGTTAGCTTTGTTGCTGGCTGAAATGGCCCGGGGATGGTTTGTTCAAGGCTTTTGTTTTCTTTTCTGGAAGAGCTGGTGGAGGGTTTTGTTCTCCACAAGTCAGCCAGCATCACTGCACGTGAGGTTTGCCTCGCTGCCCGCCGCCATTCCACCCAGGCAGGTGGCACAGGGTACGTGCACACACGTGGGCACTGAGAATCCACCCAGTCTCTGATGGGCCTCTCTTTTTAAGTAAAAAAGCACCAGTTGATGTTTTGACATGCTGACTTTTTGGGATGCAAGGCAACAGCGGCTTTCCTAACAGAGGCGCTGAGCCCCTGGGGTAGATGGAGAGGGAAGAGGGGGTCAGGGCTGGTGTTTGTTGGGACAGATCAGCCAAAGCTGGGGAAATACAGGGTGCAGCAGAACAAAGGAGTTTGAATAAGATGCTCTCACGCTCTCTCTCTCTCAGGGATGCTCTTCATTACAGGGAAAGGAGACAAATACTATAACTAGCCTTATAATCACTTTTCACATACACAGAGTGCAGTGTATAAGGTTTTTACAGAGCATAAAGCTCCCCTGAAGGCTTCTCATGGGAAACCTGGGGAAGCACTGGGGCCTCTGCTCATGGTCCTCCATACCCAGCTGCTCTCCATGTCTTCAGGACATGTGCTAGGAGCTATGGTGGTGGGAACTGGGGCCTTGATTTATTTGTCTTTCATTCATGTCATCACCAAAACTTTTAGTCCGTAACCCTCCAGCTCCTGCCAAGAAGGTACACATTTGTGGAGCACACGTTGCTCCCTTCTAGCCTAAGAAACAGTTTTATTTATTCTCATGTTAACTAAAATATTCATATTGGTTTCTCCTTATTATGATTCTTACTTCTGTATATAAATATATATAAATAAACACACACTAAACATAGATCAATAAATATATACATATATATACACACATGCACATATATATCCTTTTCCTTCCCTTGTCTTCTCACAGTCTGAGCAGTCCCAGTGAGAGGACAGTAAATTTCCATCACAAATGCTTTTTCTGTGACTGTTTTTTGTTTTCTAAGCCTGCCTCATGAAAATAGACATAATATTTTCATTTTGGCTGTCTATAAATAAATAGAAATTTGACTTCCAGAATGTGTTCCTTGAGCAAATCAAGTTGTTTTAGGTTTACTCCCTTTCTAAAAAATACTCATGATTTACATGCAGATAACTCCCTACTTTAAAAGTACCCTGATGATGAACGTAAATCTCTGTTACACAGTGGTTAATTACAGCAGATTAAGTTTTGGTTGGTATTTGCTCCATTAGGTATTCATACCCCAACAAATATGCTCACATCTTTTTGTTATATTCTCTTAAACATGATTAAAGACAAATCTTAGCTTTTTTACATCCAAGCCTGTGTCTGAAGCCATGCATGTGCCAAACCAAGAAGATGAAGAGGTGTAGGAAGCCCGTTTCCTCCCCTGTCTGGCCTAATCCAGCTGGTAAAGTCTGGTGCACAGACTTCAGCTGCCAGCAAGGCTTCTTTGGGGATTGCATCCTTCTCCTCCTCCTCAACATAATGGCAGGAGATTGCTTTCCCTGAGGATTTTTCAAGGAAGCAGTCTATGCTTTTAACATTAGCTCAGCCGGTGGAAAGCAGCAGTGCCCCAAGCTGGCATTGTAGTTGGCAGGGAGAAAAGCACCTCTCTACAGCTGAACATCATGCTTCCTGAGATCCTCCTGGGACCTCCAGGTGGATCACAAGTCATTGTAACACTGTGAGCTTCTGCTGGCTGGCCTGCTACTTCTCCCTGGCTTCAAGTTGCTGCTGAGCCTACAGCTCATCCCCTCTGCCTGAGGGAGACAAGATCTAAAGCAAGACCTAGGAGGGACTTGACATCACCTGAGATCTGGATTTTTCCTACCGTGAGCAAGTATTGCTAAGGCAGTCCCAACACAATCTGAAGAGAAAATATGGAAATATTTCCTTTAACACCCAGCACAGGGATGCTGTTATTGACTTGCAGCTTTAGCTGGCTCCAAGCTGGACCATTTGTCAGGGTGGCAGGATGCTCCCAAATCTTGGTGTCAGGGCATTTAAGATGGTGCAGTCCCATGGAGATGTTTTGTTCATTAGTACTTCCACTGAGGTGCCTGCTTATTTCACATGAAAAACAATCCTCCTTCCTCCATGGAGGGTGAGAGTAAGCTGAATATTCAGATGATGATCCACACATAACCTCTGGTGCAGGAAATCTCCAAACTGCGGGAATGCTGTGCTGCAGGAAGCTTGCTATACTTTACCCGTGTCTTTTCTAGACTCTTTCTTTATGTCACAGCAGTGGTTTAGTGGACCGCTGCTCCTACTAGATGAGCTACTCTTCCTAGAATTTTATGTGGAGGCCAGAGAGGTCCTTGTTCCTTTTCTTAAGACATGCACGGGCAGAGGCTGTGGGGGATTGACCCTGGCTCAACACCTGGTGCCCATCAAAGATGCTTTATCACTCCTTTCCTCAGCTGGACAGGGGTGAGAAAATATAACAAAATACATGGAAAAGCTCATGGGTTGAGATAAGGACAGGGAGAAATCACTCACCAACTACTGTCACAGGCAAAATGGACTTGATTTCAGGAAATTGACTTAATTTATTATCAATCAATTCAGAGTAGTGTAGTGAGAAATAAAATCCAAATCTTAAACCACCTTTGTCCCATCCCTCTCTTCTTTCTGGGCTTAACTTCACTCCCAATTTATCTCCCTCTTTCCCCCAGGTGGCACAGAGGGATGGAGACGGGAGGCTGCAGTCAGTTCATCACACATTGTCTGTGCTGCTACTTCCTCCTCTGGGGGAGGACTCCTCACACTCTTCCCCTGATCCAGCATGGGTCCCTCCCAGGGGGATGGAGTCCTTCGGAAACAGACTGCTCTAGCACAGGTCCCCCATGGTATCACAAGTCATGCTAGCAAAACAGCTCCAGCAGATGGGTTCCTCTCTCCACAGGGATATAGGTCCTGCCAGGAGCCTGCTCCAGTGTGGGGTTCCCACAGAATCACAGGATATTCTGAGTTGGAAGGCACCCACAAGGATCATCAAGTCCAACTCCTAAGTGGATAGCCCACACAGGGATCAAACCCACAACCTTGATGTTATTAACACCATGCTCTAACCAACTGAGCTACTCTCAGGGTCTGTACGGCGTCACAGACTCTTTTGAGCATCTCCCTGCTCCAGTGTGAGTTCCTCCATGGGCTGCAGGTGGATCTCTGCTCCACCATGGGCCTCCATGGGCTGCGGGGGCACAGCTTGCTTCACTATGGTCTGCACCATGAGCTGCAGGGGAATCTCTGCTCTGGCACCTGAAGCACCTCCTCCCCCTCCTTCTTCACTGACCTTGGTGTCTGCAGAGTTGTTGCTCTCTCATGTTCTCACTCTTCTCTGGCTGCAATTACTCCTGCGCAGTAACTTTTCCTCCCTTCTTAACTTTGTTATCCCTAAGGTACTACCATGGTCGCTGTTGGACTCAGCATTGGCCAGTGGCAGGTCCATCTTGGAGCCAGCTGGCATTGGCTTTCTTGGACATAGGGGAAACTTCTGGCAGTTTCTCACAGAAGCCACCCCTGAAGACCCCTCACTACCAAAACCTTGCCATGCAAACCCAATACAGAGAGTTTTTCAGCTCAAGCATAGATGACACACACACATAGACATCTGCCCTCACCCAGCTGCTTTAGTCCCTTTAGAGTTTCTTTCCCACACAGCATGGAACTGGTGAGATGATGAATCACTCCTCCTTCTCCTACAGACCTGAATTTGAAATCCCATTTCAGCCTCCTTTACACTGAGGGTTAAGCCAACTGTGCCTCTCTGAGCCCACTCACCATTACCAAAATGTGCACTTTTTGCACCACTACTAAAACCAGCTGCTCCTCCATGTCTTGTCTTTTCTTTAATGACCCTTATTGTGACAGTGGGGATGCTTGTTGCCACATGCTGTCAGATTTTCAGTGCTGTTCAACTTTGGGACAAAGAATCAGTGGTTTAGGGCTGGGATGCCTGCATTTTTAACTCTGATTTTCCACTGATCTAATTCTTCTGAGCATTGCAACTTTACCCAATGGAGGAGGCTGCGGGATAGAAGGGGTAGCAGGGGTCCTCTGCACTCTCTCGTATGTTAGTCTTCTTGGAAGCTACATGAGCCCATCTGCTGCTGAACAGCACCTTTCTCCCTTCTCTCCACTGTCTTCTGTGACTCACTGACCCCATGTTCATGGCTGCTCTGCTGCCTCAAGGAACTAACCTAAGAAGGGGGAACTGCATATCTAAGCATAGGGAGAGATGAGGGACCATAGGTCTTTTCCCTTCCCCCAGTCCCAGGAAAGAGAGTTCATGCAAGATAGAAATGCTCTTGCTTTAGAGAGGAGATTGGGGATACAGGCACAAGCCAGGGAAAAGGGTGCCTTGTTAAAAAAGGAGGATAAGTCCAAAGTGTGCAAAGTGCTGTAGAATGGGACTGAAGTCTTGCAAGGGAAGTCACACAGTGGTATAGGCCCCTGGAGTATTTTTCTGGGCTAGGAATGCTTCTGCACTTTACTCCATGGAGCTGGTGCATTATCCTCCTTTCCTGTGTTATGACTTTTAAATTAGTATGCCTCTCCAAGTTTTAATCTTTTTCTTATCATGAGGCTGTTGGGTGGAATTAAATCCTAACTCACATCCATCTGGGAGCTGAAAATGTCAGTGGGGGCTAAGAAGGCTAAGTCCCTGCTGAGGGACCATCATGTTGAGACATGCTCCACACTCTTGATGGTACAGCTATTGGAGGCAGAGGATGTTCCTGCTTTGTTGTAGCCCATGGGCGGTGGATGTCAGTATAGTGTGATGCAGATGGGGACAGATGTCTGTCACAGATAGGACTCTGACCGAGTGAGCTTTCTGCCTGTCAAAGCACCTGCAGGAGCACAGCTTGGACAGAAGCTAACAGGAAATGTCAATACAGAGAAAAAGAGGACACCAAATGATGTTGTATGCCCAGCTTGCAAACATCACCAGATAAACCCAAGCTTGGCCCCAGGGACACCTCCAAAACAGCCCTCTGGAACTGACATGTTTATTGCCGCTTTTCTTTATTTTTTTTACCCCTTTTTTTCAACCTAGGGCTGCAGCTGAAGTCTCCAGCAAAGGACCATGTCAGAGCCCCAGCTGTGCTTGCATCTCCTGCAATAGGAATGCCTTTTATCAATGCATGGCTTAAAACTGGGTTCCTAAAAAACCTGCTTTGCATGGGAAAGGGAGAGTGTGGACCAACTACTCACACTTAGCAATGCTTGCAAAGTGAAACTGTCTCACTCGGGACCAAAAGGCAGACAAGGGGATAAGGATGACCTGCTTCCACTGTGTCTTTTGTTATCCTGGTGGGAGGACACAAGGCATCTGTGCAGTTTGCTGTCTCAGTCGGGCAGTGGGTCAGTTGTTCCAAGCAGGGTCACAGCCAGTCATCCTAGCAAGGGCTGAGGTGGTGTTTCCATTTGATACCATGACTCAGGAATTTAAAAGGGAATTTTAAAGGTTCTTGGGAATTCTAAAGGTTCTCAGGAATTTTAAAGGATTTGAAAGCTTTCCACCACTCTGCTTTCAAAAGAAGGTTTTTACTGTGCTTGCTTATGGTTCTGATGCTTGGAGCAAACAGATGTTTGTTTAGAAATAGGTCAGACTTCCCAGACTCATAGGAAATACTCTCTGTTTTATTTTGCACTGTTTAGTACTCAAAGCTAAGCACACAAATCGTCCCTGTGAATAGCCCGAGCCAGTCCCCCACCCAGAGCACTTCTTGCTCATGCTGAGAGGTCTCTCAGAGTGTAAGTGGTGAGAGACCATCTGTGCATGAGCTGGAGAAACTTATGTAAATATTGCTGCTTTGGGGCTGGTATTTAGAAGGTACTGGGCTAAATGATTTATTAGTGCACTCAGACACTGAGAGGGTTCTTCTCAGGTTGGCTTTTATCACTGACACCTTCTTATGGTGTCTTACTTACTGGAAAATTCCTAGTAACCGGATAGCAGGAGGGAACTGCAGCCCCAGGTCATGTAGCTTATGAGCATGTGCTGGAAGCTGTGCAATTCCTCACAGCATGGGACAATGAAACCCACAAGCACAGCCATCCAGGAGGAATGGCCTTGCACTAGTTAAATCTGATGGGAGAAACTGCAGCCTCTGCACTAGTGGCAGCTCAAAGTTTCTCCCTCAATAGTTTATTTCTCTTATTTTTGCATAGGGGCTGAGTTAGAGGTGCCAGTGCAGCAGTCAGAAATTACTTGCTCCTGTACAGATAGATCCTGAGCAGCCACCCTCAGAGACTGGCTGGACCCTGTGTGTCTGTAAGCCTTCCTTGTATAAGAGAAAATCCTTCATTTAGAAACCTCAATAGTCTAAAACTCATTTAATATCAGACTTTAGGTCACTTATTCATTCCTACTGCATTCAGCAGGGCAGAGCCCCAGACATGTGGGGTTAGGGGTTGCTGGCTCCAGCAGCCCAGCAGGTAAAAATAGTCTTTAGCCAGGTTTAGCATGAATTCCAAAGTGGCAAACACACAAAACCTGTACACATGTGGCCAAACAGCACAAGCCAGTGTTGTGGTTTAACCCCAGCTGCCAGCTAAGATGCTCACTCACTCCTATCTGATGTGATGGGGGAAGAGAATCAGAAGGCTAAAAGTGAGAAAACTCATAGGTTGAGATAAAGACAGTTTAATAGGAAAAGCAAAAGTCACTCACAGGACCAAAGCACCACAAGGAATTCATTCACCACTTCCCACTGGCAAGCAGGTGTTCAGTCACCTCCAGGAAAACTAGGCTCCATCACACCTAACAATGACTTGGGAAGGCAGATGGCATCATTCTGAATGTTCCCACCTTCCTTCTTCTTCCTCCAGCTCTATATGCCGAGCATGATGCCATATGGTATGGAATATACCCTTGGTCAGTTGTGGTCAGCTGACCCCTCCCAACTGCTTGTGCAATCCCAGCCTCCTCGCTGGCAGGGTGCAATGAGAAGCACAAAAGGCCTTGACTCTTTGTAAGCACTGCTCAGGAATAACAAAAACATCCCTGTGTTATCAACACTGTTCTCAACATAAATCCAAAACACAGCCCTGCACCAGCTACATTGAAAAAATCAACTCTATCCCAGTCAAAACCAGCACACCCAGAAAACAAAGCACTTGCACAAGCAGCACAGTTGTAGTCCTGCCCTCCTCTGTGTCCGATCAGCATGAAGGTCCATGTATGGGAAATACATACACACACACCATGTAGGCAGGAACTGTCCTCACATATCCAATCTATCTGGTAGCTGCTGGCACCTGGGGGGCACAGGACCCCCTTGAGGGCTCCAGCCCCACTCAGCTGCAGGCACACAAACTTCCTTTGTGTTTATAAACACACACACACATACACATACACACACACACACACACACACACACAGAGCTATGGACCCCTCCAGCAACCAGTCACGGACACACAGCCTACCTGGCTGGCCCTGGATGCTCTCATCTCCCTTTGTGCACACCCCTCACCCAGATCTCGTAGTGAACCCCAGACCCCACACTCTCCCCCACGCTTGGTCTGGAACCCATGCCCCTGCCAGTAACCAATACCTCCAGCTGTCTCACAGGCAGGGACAGACAAACATCTGGCCTGGGCTATCTCTGCTTTGATACCTGGCTCCCAAGCCACCTATTTCACTTGCCTGCCAGCAACAGTAGGGACCTTCTACCCAGGGAAATAGTTGGAAACAGAGTTTAATGAGCAGACAGGACAGATGGCAGCAATGAGGTACAGGGCGAGCCAGATGAGTATAGTGACCAGTCACAGTTAGCATGCAGTGGTCTCTTATATCCCATAATTCTCCCCCACTTGTTATTCTCCAAACCACCATGATCCCTCCCTTTTGCCACTTTTGATTCCTCCCCATAACATCCTGTAAGTTTGTTCCATCCCAAGATGCTGTTCCTTGCATCTCACAATGTGCCAAACCCCTCAGGAGAGCCTCTCCTGAGGTGACCCCCTGATAGATGTCACCCTTGGCCCACGGGGCTGAGGTTCCCCCAGGACAGCCCTGCAAAGGGCAGGGAGGGACTCATGTTCCCAGTGAGGTTATAGGGACTCCCCACCTGCTGTCCTCCCTCTGTGCTCCTCTTAGGGGGTGGTGAACCTTTTGCGACATAACAACATGAGGTCTGACATATGGAAAACTTTGCCGTCTCAGGTTACTTTGAAAGCTTTGCTTAAATAAAAGCATAAATTTATACAATTTTTTTATTTTAGGGGCTGCAGCTTTGTTGATACAACAACTGTGGGCTTTGCCATGACCCCAAAAGCAATGCAGCAATGAATTTGGGAAAGTGGAATGGTCTGAAAACACAACCAAAATACCTAAATGCACACAGATAAATAGTAAAACCAGAAGAGTGCAGAAGGGCTGTCAGTAAGCCAGGAAAGCCATGGAATTTCATATGTTGAAAATTCATCAAACGTCCTTGATATAAAGTTACATGCAGGCCACTTCTGAGCAATAAATGAGTCTGTATTATCCCAAAGCCTTAAAAAAGCTGAGTAGGTTAGTGAGTGGGCAGCTTGGAAATCCTCCTTGAAAAATTCTTCCTTTTGGCATCAACCATGGCCAAGGAGTATCAGGTCTTTTATGTTGTAGCTTTTTTTTACCTTCAAAAAAATGAGATGTGCATAGCAGCAGATATGCTGCTTGAGAACTGCAGAGACAGCAGCCACACACATAATCACATTATTTTATTTTTCTACGCTCTGTTTCTGATATTTTCCCACTTGCATGATTTATTCTTGGCTAGTATGTAGCTCAAATCTATTAAAAAGATGCAGTTCCCTTTGTCTAAGTGGTAAAAATATACAAAAAAAGAGGTAACTAAGATTTAAAATACACTAAGCCAATTTGAAATATCTGATTCAACAGCCACCAGTTGTATGATAGTACAAGGAAAGCCACTAGAGTAGGTTAATACAGATATGTGTTTTGAAAGTGGATGTAGAATAGGCCAGGATCTGACGAGACAGTCTTGGGCCATTCTTAACATGCTTCTCTGGGGAAATGGAGTATTTTCACATAAAACTCCCCACACAGGGGTTGCCTTTGCCAGTGCCCCAACCTACAGCTGAGCTTTCTGCACTGGGATGAGAATTACAGCTTTCTAATTGCTGAACTCCATCATGTTTTAGTGTGTCTTAAGTCTCTTGCCCTTTGAAACAAGATCCCCTTTTGAAAACATTTCAAGTTAGTCTGAACCAAAAGCCTGAATCCAGGCTTTTGAGAGAGATGGGAAATTGCTACAGAAAATATTTTACCACCAGGAATGCAGGTGATGGCCCTTGGCAGGCAAGCATCGGTTTTGTCCCTGGAAAGGTATGTATATCTAGGACATGGAAGAGTTGAGCAGATTAAAGAGGGGTGCTGCCTCTAGGTAGCAAATTAGAGTGGCAGAAGAAATGTTTGTTTTTGGGAGACTCCTGTGAGTCTCATAACTGTATGTGGAAGGCAGTTCCCTCTAGAAGAACGACTCTGCTTACTACAGCTAGTGGGTGTCTTTGCTGGGTGTAAAGAGCTGCCATGGGTTATGGGGACATGGGTGAGAGCCCCTAGATTAGGTCATGTTGAGTTTACAGACCCATTTGGAATAATCATTTGTAGTCTCTCTGGGTAATTTATAAATGCCTTAAGTCTTAGTGTTCCTGTTCTCATGTCCTTCCCAGTTCAGTCCTGAGATAAACAGATTCTGCAGAAGTTTTCTTCTGAGAAATCCCATGAGATTTATTTTTATTTATACCGAATTGGAATTTTTTTACATTACAAAGGGAAATATACTTTTAAAACAATTGTTTCAGTGGCAGTTCACATTTGCTCTAACACAAATGCCTTTATAAATGAATCCTATTCTGTGAGGAGATCGTGTATGCAGTAACTTTAAACAGCTGGCACAGCCTGGAGACCACCAGTCTCCACAGCACATACCTGTCTTTTAAAAAAAAGTATTGATCACATTTAATGACTTAAAAATAAGTCATATATTTCCATATATTTCCATAATGCTATGGTAGAACAGTTTGGTCACCTGATATCTTGACAAAAATTTCAGAAAAGCCTCTTTTTTTTATCCTTAGGGTGGAGAAGAGCCTCAACGAAGTCTTGATGAGTGCAGTTGTGGAGGGGCTTACCAGTAAGCACCACTAACCCTACTCCCCTGGCTCAGTGCTATCCTTTAACTAAAGCAGAAGATGGAGCAGATGAGACATATATGCAATTCCTTTCTCAGGAATGCATAATACTTTTCAAGAGTAATCATTAAGAAAATACTCAATATTCAGAGGCTGAGCAATAAAAAGGGTTTTTTGACAGACCTCACCACCAGTTAACTCTTTCAACACAGGCTTGAGAAAAAGAGAATCACATTTCCAATGATTTCATGTGCTTCTCTATTATAGACCAAAGGAGAAGTAGAGGGAAGTATGGCTAAAAAAATATTCTTTGTAACTTTTTACATTTCCTTTTTTCCTTGCTTAAGTGTCAAAGTATTAGGATTAAACTTCAAAAGTCCCATTGGTGTCTCTGAATTATTTTTCAAGCATTTAATGATTTATTAGCAATTAATAGAGTGTGCTTGGCAGGCGAGCAAACTATAAAGTATTCAGTTGATACCCAGCAAGCAAAACATTTTAGAAATGCGTATAAAGAGCACAGTGATTTCAGAGAGGGTTGTCATGATGAATTTAAATTTCTTGCCAGCCTCTATTAATTTGACAGTAGTAATATAAACTGAATTTCATTAGGACAAGGTGAAATACTTCAAGAAGTCTAATATTTCAAATCCAATTATTTTAGATTTAATTTCATGGAAAATTTTGCTTTTTTGTTCCAAAGTGGAACACTACTGTGACTTAAGATGCTGGATATTTCCATGTAATAGAAATAAGAAATTAGGTTTTCTGATTTGCAACTATTAGTGTCTTGGTTCTCATTATATTCATCCTTATATTTGTGTGAGAGAGTACCTGTATTTTTGCATACTACCTTAAGTAAAAGAAAATTTGAATTAAAATAATTGCCTCTTCTAGGACATCTGTTCAACATTAAAAGAGTATCAACTCATTATCTGATACACATTATCCAAGATAATGTTAGCTTTTTTTCTCATTTTATGCTTCTTTTCAATTGCTGCTTAAATTCCCAAGCTCTCTGAAATGGTGAGTCATTAGGAATGTAATTTCAAAGACTGTATTTAATCTCTTTATCTTTTCCCACAACTGATTTACCCAAGGGCACAAGTAAAGCACATGAAGCATATTCCTAAAGGTCCCTAAATTGTTATTTCTTTCTTATCTAGCCTTATTTTATTCTCACGTTATTTAAAACTGCTCTAAAAAGACTCATCGAGTTGGTAATTTTGACTGTGAGGGAATTGAGCAGCTTTTATCACCACATGGATTTGAGCTGATGACTGGATCTGAATTTTTTCTCCTCTGCTTCTTGTTTCATGTGTGTCTGATCCATAGCACAGTCTCCTGTCTATTCCTTCTGGCTTTGGAGTACAGGCATGTAAAGGTTTTGTCCTTTCTATCACTATGCTTTTTTCTTAAAGCCTTCTCCACACAAAACTGTTGTCTAAGTAGAAACCATATCAGGTAAGGTATTAAGTAAGTGAAAACAAATTCATTCAAAACAGTTATTAAAGTTGGTGACTATCAAAAATGAAAAAAAAAACAAACCCAAAGACCTAACTGATCTCTGCTTTGAAGTTTAAAACCCTAAGTAAGAATGTAAACCACTTAGAAATAAGAAGGGAGAAAAAGGGAGATCTTCTGTATTTCCAAATTATGGTTAATATTATATTTATTCTGGTACAGTAGCTGAAATATATTAATATGTGTCATCACCATATGGTAGTAGTAATCTTTGTAGAAGAAACTGGTGGAATAGAGGTAGATGGGGAAGTTTTCCTACCATTATTTCTGGAGATATTTTCCTCATTTTTCTTGTCTGAATATATCACATATGTCATCAGATTGTATTTAAAACTTTGCTGGTGCATTGGCTGGTTCCAAGTGTGGTCACTTATCGGTATAGGGAGTACGTACCAAATGTTGCTGTTCTGATTTGGTTTGAAGATGCCTTCCTAACAAATACATGCTTTCAGCTTAAATCAGCTTTACCCTCTGTAATGAAAAACCTTTCTCCCATGTTGACCTGAAGCTCCATCTAATTTTTCTAATAAGTGGCTAAAAAGGAGCCTTGGCTATAAATGAGACTGATAAGCCTTGTTCATGGCTGCAGCTGGAATGCAGACAAAAGCCATCCAAGGACAAGTGGTCTTCAAATGTCCTTCTCAAAGTTCCTGCTGGGCAGGGTTATCTCCCACCATTGCCAAGTGTGGGAGACATGTGTCGCTGCCCTTGACTGGAGGCTCCTAGTGCCTCTCTTCACAACGAAGATGATACAGTAATTCCTCCCAGCCACCTGGATGTCCATGTGGCTCTGCTGTGATGATGCTTGCACCTCAAGCACTGCCCAGGATGCCAAATGTCTAGCCACACACGTATCCTAAAAAATATTCTGAAGAGGAGAAGCAGATTTTGAAAGAATGGGAGATGGAAGAAAATTGTAACCCAGAAAAAAAATCTCCTATCAATATGACCATCGAGGGGAGATTTATCTATATTTACAGGACTCATAAATTCAAACTTGATGATCAAAACGCATTGTGTATTGCTATAACACATCCCTGTCCTAAGATACAGCAACCCAACCTGTGCTGACCCATCACTTTGTAGCCTGTAAAATAATTCACAGAAGATAACACTGTTTATATCATCTAGAGCACATAATTTTTTCATGTGCTGACATACAGGAACACAGACTGCAAAGCACAGACTAAAGAAGCAAGAGGAATTCTGAGGAAAATGCTTTACATTTGTTTTTATCCAAAGAAACTACATGGACCTAAAGCAAGCATGGTCCACCTTCCATTGAGGTAAACTTTGGGCTTGTTTCTGCATTGTCTCATTCCCTCCCTTGGTAGTTAGGTGCTCATACTTGCACACAGAGAATACTCCTGGAAATTTTATGCTCACTCTGTGCAGGAACAAAGCAAAGACCGACTCTGTTCAGATCGAGCAGTCTTTCTGCACTAAGACACAGGATTCATCAGCTCCTTCCAAATTTTTCACAACTGATTGATTTGAATACAGCAAATCCCTTTCCTGAGGATTGGGGCCAATGTTTATTATTTCTAAAAACAAGAGTCCACTGATACCCCATACCATGATGATACCATCAACAAGCACCTCGTCACTCCCTTCTGCTCCCTCCTCTGTTCTTCCCCTGCCTATGATTTTGTCCTCTTCTATTGTTTTTCTTTTTTCTTTTGACAGGAGTTTCTAATTATCAGCAAACAGATATTGTTTTCCTCCTGCTTCATTAGGGACAAGGCATTCATCCTTTCTGCATGAGAAAGGCAAAGTTCAAAAGCACAACTAATTAAAAGCAACTAATGATCAAGTTGGCCTCGAAGGCACTGCAGGAAATGCAGTTTGCCTGCGGACATTTTACCAACAGTCTGTATGACTTCTGTGCTCCAAGCAGCTCCCAAAATGGCTTTTAAACAAAGGCTTGCTTCTCAGGCTGAGATCCCTTTGCAGGCCCGGCAGATAACACTCTGGAAGTGCTAAAGCCATCACCTTGCCATCTTTATGTTTTTGGGAACGACACTAAGCCACTGACTTGAAGGTTGTACAATTGTTGGGCCCATACCAGTGTCTGAACATCACAGGTTTTAATATATGCTAAGAATCACTAGGAATCCAGGGGCAATGGATGCACGGTACTCCAGTAGTCCAGAAGGAGCTCTGCTGGAGCCTCTGAGCATTACCTTGATCTGAGTTTGGAAAAACTGACTTTCAGAAGCCACTTCAGCCCCTTCCAGTGAGGATTGTTTTTGATGTCAAATGGATGTGTTCTTAGGTATCACTGTTTCTTTGAAGGTTCTTACTACATGAATGTCAAGTCTTCAAGCTCTTCCAATCATGGCTAATGTCATATCATTATTTATCTACATATCTACAAGAGGTACAAATCCTAGCATCAATTATGCTAATTTCCCCCTTATCTCATAAAATGAGAAGAGGCACCATGAATCCTAACACAGACAAGAAGAGGAAACTAGAAGACATCTGCAGCTGTCCTGGCTGTTCTACCAGATGATGGATGCATGACCCAACAGGCACTGACCGCTATTCAGAGATTCTCCTTTGCATACTCACACCTGAAGAAATTTCTCCCACTCTCCTAAATTCTGAATATTGGCTTCATGTAAGACAGCAGGCAATTGTCCCAGCCCCCTCCAAAGAGACAGGCCTACTTCAGGCTACAGCTTTTATCCCAAATTTCCTTTCTTTTTCAGTGCTTATAGATGTGGAAAAAACCACCTCAAAACCACAGTCCACTCCTCTGACAGCACAGCTGACTGCAATCACAATGTGCTGCTATGCCATGAAGAGGATAGAGATAGCCAATGTTAATTATAAATGTAACAATATTTAAAGTTATTTTTTTAGCAGACTTTCTTTACTGGCTCCCTTTTTCCTTCAATTCCTCTGGGCTAAAGACATGCTATTGCAAGAATTTGCTAAAAAAGCAGGTAAACTGTAATTAGAAGTGACTGCATTTAGTAATCTTTAACTGAACTTCTAAAATTTACAAATTTCACTCATCTTTTTGGTACCCAATCTTTGGGATTTTCTCTTATTTTTTGGAAGGGAAATCAGTCTGCTTCTATTCTTGTTTCTAGACATTTTTTAAAGTGATCTCTTTGAAGATGAAACACTTTTTCTGTCATTAGAAGAGCTAGACAAGAGATCTACAGTTTTTAAATCTACAATTTTAAAAGCAATTAAAGTCTTACAAAAAATTGGCTAACTAAAAAGGAAAGGGTAGCTCTTGCACTGTTTGAAGCACAAAAGCAGTTCCTTACTGTCCTCTAGTGGAGTAGTAATATCCTCACAGACAATATCTGCTCCTTTCTGCTTGTAACTAAATCTGCTGCCCCTTGGTGAGCAACCCTTCCAATTTACTGCTTCTACACTTCATGACTTCATTGGCATCTCTCACAGTCCTTCTTGTATGTGAAGAGGTTCTGCTCTGCATATGCCCCCCTCTTCTATATCACAGTTCAACTTGCACAGTGAATAATTTATCCAACTTTCTACTTTGCCCTCCACCCTTTCTCAAAATACAAAAAGGCTGAATGAAATGGGACCTAGCAGAACCCCACCGTAATTTCCTCCTGTTGTGATGATTTATGTACCTTTAAACGGGTATTATCTAGGAAAGGTCTCTTCATTTTGTGCCATGACTTGGTTCTCCTGTGAGCTGTCAGATGAACCGTGCTTTGACACCTTCAGAGTCCAAAAGACCATCAGAATGGCACCTTTAAAAAGTGTCATCTTTTCACATCGTACTTATCCATAGTCTGAAAATCTTGCTTGTTATACTCTTACCAATTAGCCTATTTTCCAGTACTCTATAAAACTCATCAAGCTGCAGTACCACTGAACTCCTTCAAGTCTTTTTTAAAGCCTGGTGGCAGAATTGTCACTTTTTTCTCCTTAACCACTAAAGCTGCTCTGAATGCCAGGTTCCATGCTGCAGTGAGGGATTTAGCAGTTTCTTCTCTCACTTTCCAATCCATGGGAGTGGGCTCCAGTTCTGGCTGCCATTGACTTTCTCTGCCATTTCAGTTTACAACAGCTCTACTCACCCACCCTACAAAGGAAGGTTCTTATGCACTTCCATAATGAACACAGCTGTAAAAATCCCAATTTTTCTCATTATCTTACCTTTAAATGTTCTAATTGTCGTTTGATCTTTTACTTTACAAGCTTACTGTGAAGTTTGTTCTTTCTCATAGTTCTTTAAAATAGGATTTATAATTAATTCTTTCAGAAATGTTCTCAAACAGCCTATTTCATAGCAAATTTTACATTTGATGTAAAATGATGAGTTACAATATGCCTCCAACTTTTCTTATTGTGGACACAACTTCTACTTTGTAAAGATTCACCCTAGTTGAAAGCAGTCTCCTACCCTTCTTTTAGTGTTAAAAACTTTTTTTATGGATAAATATTTATTCAGAGCATTTAACAGTTCTCTTAAAACAATTTTCAAGATATCTGCAAGAATTCCACTTTTTGGCAGCACCCATTAATTTTCTTCAAAGTTTTTTTAATTTTCAGGAAACTAGACTTACCTTGGCATGGGTTCTTTGACTGTGTGCTCCAAGAAATGAACTTCTACAGTGTGTAAACATTTATTGTCAGCATGTGTTATAATATATAAGAATGACCAAAGATTTTAATTGTTATTTGGCTTTATGCCTTTGGTATGCCTTAGGATATACTCCTGGGAAAGTCTAAAGTAAATATATCAACTAAGCAGGTAGGATGGGGACAGTGCCTACTGTTATACCTTCTTCTGTCTTTCTGCAAGGTCTGTGATTTCAACCTAAGAGGATTTTGTGTTACTTAGTGTTACAGTTAAATTGATCACATTTTTTTTTTTAGTTTTTTTTTTTTAGGTCTATGCCCTATATCGTACTGATGGAAGCCTATTCAACCTAAGACGACTGAAGGCCCATACTAAGACCTTAAACCATCTGGTCCCTGAGCTGCTTTATGCTGACGCTGATACTGCCACCCTCGTCGCCCACACAGAAGCAGCTCTGCAGCGTTTAACATCCTGCTTTGCAGACGCTGCTGAGCTTTTTGGACTGGAAGTCAGCTTAAAGAAGACAGAAGTTCTCTATCAACTGGCACCTCAGGAAGTCTTCCATCATCCCCATATCACCATTGGCCAATCAGAACTCAAATCAGTCCAGCAGTTTAATTACCTAGGCAGCCTCATCTCCTCGGATGGTAAGATAGACAGAGAGAGAGAGAATAGGTTAGCAAAGGCATATAGTGCTTTTGGAAAGCTTCATAAAAGAATTTGGTGAAATAAACACCTGAAGAAAAGTACAAAGATCAGTGTTTACAGAGCCATTGTGTTGTCCACTCTTTTATATGGATCCGAATCATGGGTCATCTACCACCACCACCTGCGACTCCTAGAACGCTTCCATCAACACTGCCTCCGTACAATCCTAAACATCCACTGGTCAGATAATGTGACTACGAGTATTGAGGCTGTGTTGCTGAGAACACAGCTGCATTGGGCAGGGCACGTCTCCAGGATGAAGGACCACCGCCTCCCTAAGATCCTGCTTTATGGTGAACTTGCCACCGGCTGCCACAAGAGAGGAGCCCCGAAGAGAAGATACAAGGACTCCCTGAAACAACATCTCAGCCTTGGCCATATTCATCAACATAACTGGTCTACTCTGGCCTCCAGTCAGGAGGTCTGGAGACACACCATCTATAATGCTGCTGTTCCTTTGAGAACACATGCAGGATCACTCTCGAGGAGAAAAGACAATGCAGAAAGAATCAGGTCTCACCGATACTACCTAAGGAGTCCTTCTGCTGTGCCTTTTGCAACCGGTCTTGTCTCTCGTATTGGCCTTTTTAGCCACCAGCACGCTTGTAGCAAATGTGGGTAGAGTCCTTCCCAAATCTTCGTTCGCAAAGCCTAGCCATGATGATGCCCTGACCTCTCCACCGGCAGAACTTGCGAACATTTCTATATAACTACACCTGTAATCAAATGGTCCTATCCACCAAGTTTTTAAATACATATTTTTATACACACATACACACACACACACTCTCACACAAACACACACACACATATCAAATACAAGAATAGAAATTACAGATAAATTTATATATATAAAAATTTTTAAATATATAAATACTTGGAGTATCTGTACTTTCTATTATTTTATTTTGACTTAAGGCATTTAAATAGTTCCTTGCTTTATGATCTCTTTTTATAAAAAAGAGTTCTCACAGGTTGAACCTAACTCTGATTGTAGCTTCTTTATTCCTCCGTATCTTATAGGTAGGCAGACCAAAGATCACTAGGTAGGTATTACCCTGCCTCTGTTGATACTCTATGCTCTTACTTTCCAAATTCAAGTATCGAACTATATCGCCTGCTACAAAAAATTAATTTAAAATACCTCTGGACAATCCTTTGTAATCTAAGTGATGAGGATTGCTGTCCACTAGGAAAACTCTAGGCAGAGCTGTCACCCAAATTTAGAAATAACCATGCTTATCTCTATCAACAAGTGAGACACAGACATGCAAACAGGTCCAAATTAAGGAAAAAAAGAGAAATATTGGATATTCTAATTTAAATACTTAGGAAAACACGGTGCTATACATTTAACATCAAAATTTAAGAATGACACTTAGACTTCATGTTTTTCCTACCTCCAAACTATTAACAGTAGATACATTTCATATTTCATACAACTTTATTACAAGCAAATATAACCATTACTGCCATAATAGAAAGGCCATATAAGAAAATCCAGTGCAAAATAAAAGCACCCTAGAAAATCCACATTTCTGTTCCCATTAACAGACATTTACCCTTACAAGAATAACTGATTTCAGTGACTTAAAAGCAGTTACTCACTGACACAAAGTTTAGACAGGATTTGCTGGAATTTTAGCTGTTGACTTCAAAGGAAAAAAAAAAGTGGGAGACTCATTGTCTGACAGGTGCAAAAATTAATACAAAATGTATTAACACAATATGAAACAAACATACATTAAATAGTTTTTGTTTCCTGGTAAATCAGACTTTCAAATGAATTCTATAAAATTTACATATTCAATTAAACAATTTATCTATCATTGTGGAAAACATAGTCCTTTATTTCAAGTTTATATTAACTATAAATATCTACGGGCAGGAAAGATACGCTTCAAGTTGGCAGGTCTTACTTCCCCATCCTTTATGTCTTTTGCTCTTTGCCTTTTGGAGAAAACATCACAGCATAAGGCTGCCGTCTTTTTGGACGCTGACAGGGAGCAAGATCCTCTTTAATGTATCCTTAAAAGAATAAGAATAAATCTGAATTAAGAAATATAATATACAAACAGGCATAACTTTAGCTTAAATTTGTGTTTACCCCCAAAAAATAACTTGTGATTTTTAAGGCCTTTTGTGGCAACTGGTTCTAACTTCACAAAAAGTTATGAGATCCCAGGGTGTAATATCATTCATTAAAACACTCCTGTGCTTTCTAGTAGGTGAGTGCATAGTAATGCACTGCAGACAGTCAACACTGAAGAAGAAAATGGTAACTATGAATTGTTCAACTGTTAAAAAACAAAACTGCACTTTTCATTTTCTTTTCTACAGAAGAAAGTAACAAAGTATGCAAGCACTGCTAATTCAGTTGACTAATAAAAACTACTTTCAAAAATGTAAATCCTAGTCATGCAGAGAAACGGCACTTTAGGCACATGTGCTCTGTGGGTCTAAACAGTACATCCCTCTGTTTTCAGGGCACCCTTATTTATTGAAGACTTATCCACCTGGAAAAAGCCAAACATGAACCTACAGATCAAATACACCTTGAAAACTTTCTGATAAGAAAAGTGTATAGCAAATTTCTATATCATACTCAACTTAGCTAACACTGACAGTGAGCAGATTATGCAAGTCAATTACAGCACCTGGCTTTTGTCAAACCCTTACTGTTTATCAGGAACAACATCCACCGCAGTGAGAGTAGTAGATTCCTCCTTCATAGTTGGAAAATGCTGTCTATGTAACTCAGTTATTTAAAAAAAAAACCAACACAAACCACAATTGGTTCAAGATACCAATAAGAAGTACAAAATACATCTGTTGTACCCCACTACTTCAGAGTGATGGCTGCAATTGCTCATTGTGGGAACTCTCTCCGGTGTTTTGGAGTTCTTGCTGCACTGTTACATAATTTTTTTTTCCCAAGGGAGGGTTGATCTTAAGTCTGCTTCTGATATGCTTTTGAGGACCACTAACAACTGAACAGCTCTTATTCTAGCATAACAAGGAGACAGCCAAGAATTTTTAAAGAGTCTGTAAGCAGATTCCAAATGGGTAGTAACAAGTTATGTAAAAATCAAAGCTCCTTGTTCTGAAAGATTGGATAATACTGCAACACTACCACACAAGAACACATACACATCTCTGGCTACATTTTCCTATGCTTGATCTGACACTGTTGTTAGAAGATTAATTCTTCACAGCCAATAACAGATGCACAAGTAAAGATATCAGTAACTCAGAGAGTTCATATAGGGCCTCTCACCACTTCTGAAGAAATGTACATAGAGTGCACTACAAACTCACCATGTTTTAATATAACTAGAAAACCCTAATTTTTATACCAAGCTCTAGGATTTTGAAAAATTATTTAGGAAAGAACAAACTCCTGTGTAAAGAGAAGTCAAAAAAACCCCAAAACCCAAACAGCACAGTTTTTTATTGTCTGTAACAAGCAGGGTATATGTATTAAAAACTATTTAATCACACCCTACCTGCAACATACCCATTATCATGTGGTATTACGAAGCTCTAAAAATACTGACGAAGGACATAAATAGTGCTGCCTGTCTCTCCTCAGTAAGCAAAATCTCTCAGCCTTTGCCTCTGAAAACCCAGTTCTTGCTTTGATTCAAAGACATGTAGGGTTTTAATTAAGTTCTAGGAAAATCCCAATTACTTCTGCCTTCTCTATCTAGGGTCTAAGAAAGTTTTCATATATTCCTTTCTTAGGAGTACAGGAGCTGCTAAAAATAGACAATATTTATTTAAAATAATGGCTGCTGATAAGTAAACAGACCTCAATAGGACTGGGTGAGAAAGGCTACTAAATGAACTACAGATAATTTCAGGGAACCATTTCTGGTAAACAAAATCAGCTTTGAAAAGTGCTTTGTAAGATTTGTTTTTTGCACAGACCTCTTTCCATGCAGGTTTGGGTGGAAGGAAATCCAACCTCCCAGAAATTTTCAGGAGTATTTGGAGGAATGTAGCAAAATCTGTGTCTGGAACAGGAAGCTAGTTTCTTCTCTCTCTCTTCTTCTGGAATGTCTGCATAATACTAAATATTAGGGGGAAAAAACAATCCATGTTAACAAATTCATACATACACAGCAACTGCTTTACAAAATGACATTGTCAATCACTGTGTTTATTAACACAGTTATATAAAAATAATGGTGAGGATAGCCAAGAGTAGAGATTTGTTATCCAAGTGACAAATACCTGGCAATTATCCTAAAAGCTTACTGAATTTACAGATTATTTATGGTGGCAAATTTGTTAGCTTCCTATCTTTTAACATACCATAGGTACAAGGTTTATGCATGTGTATAATTGCTTATGTCAACCATTTTACTGACTGATTGTACAAATGTAAGTAGCACAGGTGTTGAAACAGATGGGAATTTTTAAAATTTATTAAGTTTCAGCTTGCATTTACAAATAAAAAAAGAATGAAGAAACACACCACGAAAGCCCCACTGCAGAATTATTTCATGTCTAAATTTATATCAGCAACAGCAAACTTAAGTAAAAATTCTTCCTTCTTAATAACCCTCTAATTAGGAGTAAATAAAGAGCTAGTTTAACTAGCTGACTGTCACTGGGACTCCACAAACTGCCAACCGCAAACTGTCTACAGTAAATTGGTTACTCTTTTATTCCTGTCAGCTGTACTGGAGGTTGCAAACACTTCAAACCTTTTTGCTGCATGTTCCCATGAGCAGCATCTAAGAAAGTTAGGGGTTTTTTTTCCATGCAGTTTTGTACAGTTTCAATTTGTAATTCTAGTTGTGTCTCCTAAAAATACGAATCTGGCACTTTGATATCAGAGAGTCCCAAAATATTTTCAAAGCAAATTCACCATGTGATTCAAGCGGCAAGCCAACAGTCACAGCGACACAAGAAACCTGACCCTTGTAGAAGTGGTAATACAATTCTACTGAAATGACAGTGTTACAATTCAAAAAGGCAAACTAAAGTTTAAAGCTCATTTGATCAACTGCAAAGTGATCTAGACTGGTGAAATCAGAAAAGGAAAAGGGGCCAATAGAGATTACTTCCTTTCCCCGACTACTAGTAGGATTTTGCATAAAAATCCTCCTTCAAAAAATCATGAGATATAAATATTGATGATTGTATAGAAAAGAGTAATTGCAGCTCTGAATATGTCAGTGTCAAAACTGCATGAACTAGGAAAAGCAGACTTGTTTCATTGTGTGATTCTGTAGTCCATGGAAACTGCAACTCTACCTAAAACAGGTACATTTTCTCCCCTCCCCAAATCAATTCAGACTTCGTGCCATTTTACAAAGTGTGAGACCAGAACATACTCTGCTCTCTCCCTTATTAGTACAGGCATCGGATCTAGTAACATGTGGATCTCCCAGTCAAGAACACAGATTTAGGTTGTTAGCAGGTTGTAACCAAAATTCAGGTTATGGTCTGTCTACTACGAAGTCCTGGAATGTGGGACAGAATAAACAGCCCATTCCATAGATAATATTCAGGAATTGTTATGAGCCCCTAATAAAAGGTTCTTCAAAACTTTTTGAGTCAAAGTCCAGGATCAGTCACTGAATTTGTGGACACTTCATTTGACAATGTTTGCCACTGTCTTATAAAACGTTCCCTTAAAGCAGAAAAAGCCTATGCCAAGACCAGAACTTAAGTGGGTATCATCAGTAGCTTGGGGATTGAGTCAGATAGATTAAGGTTACTTTTCCAGCTAGACTTCAGAGACCCAGCTGGAAAGATGTTTGTGTCACTCAGTTAAATATCTAGAAACTAATGAAAGAGGAGGAACACATCTGGAACACATCAATTTTCCCTGCAAAAGGTAAGAACATGGTGTAAAGTCAGCAAAATTAATTATAGAATTCTACAATATCTGAATAAGCCAAATAATACTAAGTCTTATTTAGGGATAATTAGCAGTGCTCCATATTTTTGTCTTGTAAATAGCCTGAAAATTTAGAAATTGACCTACTAAAAGTTTGTAATGTGGTGCATTTTTTTAATTAAAACATTTAGATTGGTAAGGGGTATTTATAGATCCAACAATGAAAAATACAGTACAGTTCAGTGGCAACAAAAAATAAAAAGATCAATCAAATAACAAGACAAGCATGTTTTAAATAGAAATTAGAAAGTAACTTTTTTTCTTTGGCTTGTTTAGAAATCTATTAGGGTTGACAGAGAATGAGAGAGTTATGTATGTCAGCTAAACAGCAATAAGAACTCTCAGCTGTTTTCTAGATTGATTTCCCTGTCCACAGTGTTTTCAGTCTGCACAAAACATTCGAGCTAGGGTTTTCCATGTGTGAAGATAGGCAATATCTCATCCTGCAGTGTCTTCTCTGTAAAATAACTGTTTACAGAACTCTACAATTTCAAGTCTCAGAAAGGGAACAAACCCTTAAAACATGCATCCCATTAGTTTAGCATAAAGTTACTTAAGAATAATTTCTGTAATCTAAATGCATATAAAAACATCTGACCGATTCTGCTACTCATCCAAAGTGTAGCTAGACTTTATAACCACACTAACAAATGTTACTTTTACAAGCTACCAGTAACTGCTGCCTACAATCTTTCTCTGATAGCATTGCAAAGTCATAACAAACCAAGATGTCTTATCAAAAGTTCTACACTGTAAAGTGAATGAGATGCTTCCACAATTTTAAGATAAGCACTTTTAAAGGACTGTAATATCAGTCTGCTGCGGTATGTGCAGAAATTAAATCTGTCAGGTCTTCTCAGAGTGATGGGTAACTCACCCTACTCACATCGCTTGCAGCACCCAGCCAGAAACAATTGACTGAATTCTACCCAGTCCCTAAATATTTCCTTAGACTTTGGTGACTTTTCAAACCCACATGGCTAATCAGTAAGCCAAAACTTTTTAAAAGCATCATTTATGCTTTATCCAATACTCCCTTCTTCCATAGGCATTTAATTCAAAGCTAGTTTTATTATTGTGCAATGACAGAGCCAAGCATTCCCTACATTCCAAGACATTCATCTTGAATGGTGTAGACTTAAAAAAAACCTCAAAAAACCAAAATCAACAACAAAACCACACTTTCCTGACACTTAATGTAAAAACCTACTATTACGAAACTAGAGCTGTGAATGTTTTCAGACACCACAGTTACCATACTAACTTGACAGAAAGTAATAAGAACTGCATTTGCAGAGAGAAGATCTGCAGGTTACAGAAACAGGAAATTAAAACACTAACCACATGGCTCTTGAACCAAGAAATAGACTGAAGGTTTGGGGTTTTTTTTTGGTTTTGTTATTTTCCAATATCTTGTTTTCTTTCAAACTCTTTAAATCAAACATATTTTTGAAAATGGTGTTTATAGTTATAAAACTTAAATATTTGTATTTAATGAGTTTCACCAAAACTATTTTTCAGGAATGTGTTTTAATTAAAAATATAGTCTTATAAATTTCTTCAGCTAAGTAAATGGGACTTGACTGCAAACTGAATAGCAGAGGAATCTATGAAAAATGTTGGTTCTATATGGGTGTGGAAATTAGGTCAAAATATTCCAGAAAATCCATCATTATTCAGTCATCAATCCACATTTCTAGTGAGTCATAATTTATTAGATCCTCACCAATGATTAAGCTCAGCCTGAAAGCCAAATGAAATATGTCCTTATTACACATGTAATTACTTCAATATTTTATCTCTACACCAAGTATCTGAAAGCAGTTTACTAAATTGAAAGGGAGAAAAAAATGCGAACATGAAACCTGAAATGTAATACTTTTTATCCTGCTAATGTAAACATTTTTGCATGCATTTGCACATATAAACGCATTGCCACCTATGCTGGTGCAATTATTTGAAAAACTTATCACAGAAAACAAGGAAAAAAACAAGCAAACCAAACAGAGATAGATATATCTATTTATAAATAGGAACAACAGGACATAGAACTTACTGAATCTAGTACCTGTAAATTTCAGTAGAGCTTTTGAGTTGAAATTTAAAACTTTTAATAGTTCTTTGACTTACTGATCTTACTGGAACCATGATGTTAGAAGCTTCTATCATACACATACACAAAAAACCTGCAAGACTTTATATGCAGTTACTACAGCTGAAAACAAACAAACCAACCGCAAACTTGGTAAAACAGCTTTGGTAAACATTTACTCCTCTGCTGCTGTAGGTAATGACAGTGATGCAACCAGATTCATGATTTCAACAGCACTTTAGCACTTAAATACTGTCAGAGCTAGGGGAACGGAAGACTGACCAAACTTTTAAAGCACTACTTACTATTTCACATTCCTTACAAGTATGGCCAAGTAATTTTCTTCTTTCTTCTTTTTTTCGAATAACCTCAATATGAGGAAAATCTAACACAGTATTCTTTCTGAAAAATAGAAACATTTTCACATGATAGTACTTTTATTTCTTCTACATAACTGGAAATTTCTGTTTTTTAGAACATAATGATGGAGAATCAAGGAAAAAAAATAACAGATAATGCCTGCAAAACCCAAATCAGATTGTATTTCATAGCTGAATAGGACTATTTTTATAAATAAAAGGTTTTAAATGTAATATGATCTTTTACATAACCAGAGATGTATGTCTCATTATTATGGCTTTTCATTGTGTGAAAGTAATTATTAGATAGAAATTGTTCAAATATAAATCTTCTGTAGAGTATTTATTTTTGTCCGAGTTGTGCTTGCACCGATTTCCATGAGAGGAACATATGTGGGGGTTCAAGACCAGAACAGATTCTTTTCAACTTATCTGCTCACAAAACACTAAACAAGTTTTCCTCTACAAAGACAACATACACCAAAGTGAAAAAAAGACCAAGCTAACTGAAGGGCTTGGTATCATTATGAAATAAAGATACAGACTTCCAGTGACGATTATACAGACAGCAAATAGAGGAGGCACTAAGAGGCACAGTTGTTGAACATTATTCATTTATTGCGTAGAGCGTGGGGCAAAAATATCAGAGAAGGAAAGGTTTTTATTTATACAAGCAACCTATAGGTTCTTGGCTCTTAAACTCATACATGACCACATGCCTGTAAGAAACCACATGGATTACAAAACAGTGCGTTCCATAAATAATAAAAAGCAGAACAGGCAATACCTTCTCTTCAGCAAATATGATAGGCATCTCAACATGGTTAATTTTTTTCCCTTACCCCAGCTTTTATGTAAGGCTTTTATCTAATTTAGTAGATCTTTTGCCTGTGCATCTTCAACTAATATATAACAAATGTTGATTTTATGGAGGAACAAGCTCCCTATAGGGAGAATACAAAGAGCCTTAGAATGTCTATACAGAACAAATTAAATTACCTTTCATCACTTTTGAAATATGGCTCCACAAAAGCTTTCTGTTTGGCTTTATCTTGTTTATCCTCATTCTCTGTACATATACATGCAAAACAAAAAGTTACATATCATATAAAGTTAACAGACTGCCTGGGAAAACTTCTGTAAAATTATTAACCAACTAAAACCAATAAAAACCCGTCATGTACATTCAGTCTGAGATAATAGATTCAAGTATGTACTAAAAACAATATAGAATTGATTGAACCAGCAATCAAAAAGCATTCCTGGAGTAGCAGGAAAACAGTAGCAAGACAAGTAAAAAAGACAAGCAGAATATTACAGGGAAGGTTGCTTAAAATACAAAATACCGTAAAATCTTTGATAGAACCTAGGATAGGGAGAAGAAAGGAAGTAAGTAATCTGTAGCCAAAAACTAGTATGACTCTTGGGGATGATCTTGTGCAGGGCTAAGAGTTGGACTGATGATCCTTGTGGGTCCCTTCCAACTCAGCATATTCTCTGATTCTGTTTTCTTTAAGAGTCACTTTGCTGTTCTGCTAACTTCCATTACACATCCCACATTTGGGTGGTGACTGTATAAATGGACTAGTGAAATAATTATCATATTGGTTTATGTTATGTCCTTACAATTAATCAATTTTCACATGAATTTATGAAAAAAGAACCGATGGTTTACTTGGCATATTTGTTCTTAGAGAACAGAGCCTGATTTCAAATCAACTTCTGCAGTTTAACTAGTCTAATAAAGACAAAATCGAATCATATCGCACTCTTTAGTTTCTTGCTTGCTACTGTTATTCCCTTATCCCGCTCTTCATCATGAAGAGTTTCTTTTTCATCACATGCAGAAGGACTATCTTCTGGTAGGCAGGATTCATATTCTTCATGGGTTGTCTGATCAAACATCTCTGTTATTTCTCCTCCTATTATAAAAAGTACAATGAACATCCAAATCAGCATCTCCATGATTTTAGTCAAGAAAGTGCATTTTGATTGAATGTGTATCAAAAGAAGTAACATTTAGTCTTCCCATAGAAAGTCTGGTATGATGACATAGTAAACTTTCAAAGCTGTTTGTTACAAGAGTGATTGTTGCAGGTGAGATCAGAGCTGTTACATGGTTAAGTATTTAACTCTTTGAGCACTATAAATGAACTGGCTCTCTTGGCACAAATCCTATCATTTTCTTAACCTTAAAAAAACCCTCAAAATCCACAACCAGACTGATCTGTGCAACCTATAAAAATACATCAGCAGTTTTTTACTACAACACACTTTTTACTATCTAGTCATATAGGGAAAAAATGCCATTCATTCTTCCCTTCTCAAAAAAACCCTCCAAACAACAACCCAACAAAAAACACCCCAAAACTCAAACAAAAAAAAAAACCAACCCCCCCACACCACAAAAAGTAGCAAACCAAAGGGGAAGAAAAAAGTCTTACTTGGACTGCTTTCCTGATTTTGCTCTTGATTTTTCATTTTTAATAGCACACTATCACTAACATATGTGTAATCCATGTCAACAACTTCCCCTCCGACTTTGCTCTGAGAATCACCCTAAAAAAAGCAAAAATGACAATTGCCCTCAGATGCAACTGGTGTAGTCAGTGTCACTTCTGTGTATTCTGAAACACTTTCATAGCAATTACTGGCTTCTTTTTGGACACTCTTTTTTTCCCCCACAGTAATGTCTGCATGATAAAGATATAAAATCTACGTAAAGAATAATATGTTTTGAAATTCAAGTGTGAAGCATTTATTTGATGGGCAAGAAATGCCTTAAAACAATTCCAAAGATAAAAAGTAACAATGAAACATACAGAAATTAAAGACTGGACAAATTAATAGATTTTAAGATAGTCTTAAAGTAAGAGAGACAAAACAAGCAGACTTCATGAAAATTCTCAGAGATCTTAATAACCAAGCTGCATCCAACTCAGAGAAAGATAATAGTCATTATTAGCACATTTTCTATCACAGATGTATCACACTGAACATTTTCACATGAAAAATAATGAGATTTAGAATATTTTTTGTCTTAAAAGAAACTCAAAACCACCTCCAAAAGCATCAGTTTCATACAGAGTATATGTCTGCTGAGTTTATCAACTAGACAGTGGAAATGTTTTCGGATAACTGTAGTGTACTATGCAAAACCAAACATTTCAGGTGTGCAAACAAATATTAAATGAGATTAATTTAAAATTTTGTTAGAAAATGAGTTTGGTCTGCCCAGAACAATGTTCATGATAGTAGTTTTTCAGGCTTTTTCCAACATAACAGAACATGCAGGCTTGTTATAAAAGTTTACCTTTGTATCAATCACAGTAATGTCCATTTTGTACTGTGAAAGGTCAGCTCCTGGGTCTACGCTCCACTGTAGGTTTTCTAAAGAGGGTTTATCTTTCAGGTCTGGATGAAGAGAATATGAGAAAAAAAAAAGACAATCAGAATCAAACTCTGCCAGCAGCACCCTATAGTGTGTAAATTATGTAAGCTTCCCTTTTGTCAATTCATCTATGGGTTTAGGGATTATTTTTCTCAAACAGGCTCATTTGGTGTAAATAGTATTTTGTCTGAAGAGTTAGAAATAGATCTTTTAAGTTTTTTTGTCATATTCAGGAAGCACACTACGCCTTTGGGTTTGTATGAGGCATATAACATAAAATACACTTGCAGGTAAATCCTCTGTCAGGTAGTATTGATAATGCATAGAAGACATTCATAGGTTCATGGAATTGTTTAGGTTGGAAAAGACCTTGAAGATCATTGAGTTCAACCATTAAGCCAGCACTGCCAAGTCCACCACTAAACCAAGTCCTTAAGTACCACATCCACAAGTTTTTTGAACACTTCCAGAGATGGTGATTTCACCAATTCCCTGGGCAACCCATTCCAATGCCTGACAACCCTTTCAGTGAAGAAATTACTCCTAATATCCAATTCAAACCACCCCTCGTGCAAATTGAGGTCATTTCCTCTTGTCCTATCTGGTTACTTGGGAGAAGAGGGTGACCTCCACCTGTCTGTAACCTCCTTACAAGTAGTTGTAGAGAGTGATAAGGTCTGTCCAAAGCCTCCTTTTCTCCAGGCTAAACAATCCCTGTTCCCTCAGCTGCTCCTCATAAGACTTGTGCTCCATCCCCTTCACCAGCTCCACTGCCTTCTCTGGACATGCTCCAGCACCTCAATGTCTTTCTTTTAGTGAGTGGTCCAAAACTGAATACGGGATTCAAGGTGCAGCTTCACCAGTGCAGAGTGACAGCCCTGGTCCTGGTCCACAGTATTTCTGACACAGACCCTTTTGGCCACCTGAGCACACCGCCACCTCATTGTTCAGCTGGCTGTTGACCAGCGCCCCAGGTCCTTTTCCACCAGGCAGCTTTCCAGCCACCCTTCCCCCCGCCTGTAGCAATGCTACATGGGGCTGTTGTGACCCAAGTGGGAACTTGGCACTTGGCCTTCACAGAATCACAGAATATGCTGAGTTGGAAGGGACCCACAAGGATCATCGAGTCTAGCTCCTGGCCCTGCACAGGACCATCCCCAAGAGTCACACCATGTGCCTGAGAGTATCATCCAAATGCTTCTTGAACTCTGTCAGGCTTGGTGCTGTGACCATTTCCTGGGCAGCCCAATCACCCTCTAGGCTAATATCCAACCTAAACCTCCCATGACACAACTTCAGGCCATTCCCTCATGTCCTGGCACTGGTCACCACAGAGAAGAGATCAGTGCCTGTCCCTCCTCTTCCCCTCATGAGGAAGTTGTAGACTGCGATGAGGTCTCCCCTCAGTCTCCTCTTCTCCAGGCTGAACAGACCAAGTGGCTTATACCACTGGCCTCAGCCCATCCATCCAGATCCCTCTGCAGATCCTTCCTACTCTCCAGCAGATCAACACTTCCACACAACTTGAGATGTCTGTAAACTGACTCAGGCTGCACTTGATCCCCTCATCCAGGCCATTGATAAAGACATTAAACAGGACTGGCCCCAACACTGAGTCCTGGGGAACATCACTGGTGACCAGCCACCAGCTGGATGTAACTCCATTTGCCACCACCCTTTGGGTCTGGCCATCCAGACAGTTTTTTACGCAGTTAAGAGTACACCTGTCCAAGCCATGAGCAGTCAGTTTCTCTAGAAGAATGCTGTGGGAAACAACATCAAAAGCTTTGCTGAAGTCCAGGTAAACATCCTCAGTCTTTCCCTCACCTACTAAGCAGGTGTGAATCCTTTAGTGGATCCCCATCCAGCCTCATAGACTTGTGTGTCTAAGTAATGCAGCAGGTTGCTGACCATTTCTTCTTGGATTATGGGGGGCTTCACACTGCTCCCCTGTCTTCCAGTGCAGGGGACTGGGTACCCTGAGAACAACTCATCTTACTATTAAAGACAGAGGCAAAGATGGCATTAAGTAACTCAGACCTTTCTTCAACCTTTGTCAATATGATTCCCCCTGCATCCAATAAAGAATGGAGATTCTCCTGAGCCCTCCTTTTGCTGCTGATGGATTTCTAGAAACACTTTTTATTGTCTTTTACAGCAGTAGCCAGATCAAGCTCTAGCTGGCTTTGGTCATTCTAATTTTCTTCCTGTGTAACCTCACAACATCCTTGTAGTCCTCCTGTGTCCTCCTGAGTTGCCTGCCCCTTCTTCCAAAGGGTCACAAACTCTCTTTTTTAATCCCTGAGTTCCAGGCAATGTTCAGTTAGGTTGGTCTTCCTTCCCACCAGCTCATCTTTCAGCACAATGGGACAGCCTGCTCCTGGGCCTTAAAGATTTCCTTCTTGAAGAATGTCCAGACTTCCTGGACTCCTCTGCCCTTCAGGACTCCCTCCCAAGGGAAAACTGTCAACCAGTATCCTAAACAGGCCAAAGTCTCCCCTCCAAAAGTCAAAGGTAGCAGTTCTGCTACCCCCCATTCCTTACTTCTCTGAGAATTGAAAACTCTATCATTTTGTGACTGTTGTGCTCAAGATGGCCCCAACCATCATTTCACCCACCAGTCCTTCTGTCCACAAACAACACGTCCAGGGGGTGCCTTCCCTAGTTGGCTTGCTATTTACATTAGATCAATGAGTCAGGTCTAAGAAAAGAGCACAGAAGCATAAGAAAAGAGTACAGAAGTGTCTGGGCGTTGTTCCAAAGATGCCTCTTGATTTGTCTGTGAAGAGAATATTTAGATTTCAAGCTACACAGCCACACCAACTAGTGACAGATATATTTTAAATTCATAATGCAAGTATTTCTAAATAAAGTATGCAGTGTAATAGCTCACCTAGGGAGTACAGAAGCCTTGATTTTACAATCCTAGTTCAAAAAATTAGTTTTCAGACTGAGAACACTTAATAGGAAAGAAGATACAAAGAAGAGTATATATACAGGACGAGTATACGGCAGCCTGTGTTTATTATCACTAAAGGTACAAATTTCTTTAACAGATCATTAGGAATGATGAAAAATATTAATCAAATAGCTTATCCTTACACTTAAGTATAGTTTGAAAAAAGTTTAAACTCAAACTTGCTGAGATTTTTATTATTACACTGCTAAACAACAGCAGTGCTAAATAAACAAGAAAGAACAAGATTCCTAGCCTGTTGAGTGTACACCTGAATACCAACGATATACTTATTAAATAGTGGCAAAAGAATGCCAGGAAAATACAGATTGTAAATGTGGGGGGTGATCTTAAGAAGTCCGGAATAGAAGGAGTCTGAGTTAGAAGCAGAATGAAGTGAATAAAGTGGAAGAAAGGAACATACGAAACATTCTACTCAACCATAGTGAAGGCTGAGGCGGTAGGGCGGCAATAAAAGGAACATTTTCATCAAGTTACCTTGCTCATTTTGCAGTGCTTTACTTTTTGATACTCTGCAAGGGTTTGGTTGAAGCACAGATGCTGGTTCAGACTCTACATGTCCCGTCCTTGTTTTCTTTCTATTTGGTACATGGCCACCGGCAACCTAACAACATATTGCAATTTTACTATTTCCCAAAACTTAAATATAGTATTTCAAAGGAGCAGAAAAGAAGTCAGAAAAGTGTACCTGTACATCACCAAAAAGTTCCTCTGTCTCTGCAGAACTTGGTAATGGTGCAAATTTGAAGGGAGGAACTTCTTCTTTCATTTGGATCTGTTTTTTCTTATCTGGGAATGTTTTCCCCAGCATTGCCTCTTGTACATACAACTCCTCTTGTAAATCTCTACCAAACAAACAGCTCTCATTGGAATTTTGAATGGACGATAAACCTTCAGGAATGGGCTTCCCCAGGTGTGAAAAAATGTCATTCAGAGTCACCTGTTTCAGTCTATTTTTACATGTCTCCTCACTTCCTTGTTTTTTCTCTTGACAACGAACTCCAGAGAAGCGATCGGACAGATCCAAGGGCTTATCAACTGTATGTTCCCCATTAATATGCTGAACATCTGATCGAAAGGGCACAGAGTTCTCTTTGTTGAAAGATGTTTTTTCACAGCTAACTGCATGATCATCTTCAGTTTTCTTTCTCTTAGCACACCTGCCTTCTAGATGCTTCTGGTGTATGAGAAGGAAATCGCTCTTGATCACCTCATTTTTAGCTGTGCAAGTGTTTCCAACACAGGTTACAGCCTCACTAATATTCTTTTTCACAACCATTTGCCTATTGGTAGACGCCTGGCTGATAACTGAGTTGATTTCTGTTCCAAGATTCAGTGGTGCAACGAAAGCAACATCTTCGGATTTTGATTTACTTTTATGAGATCTGGAACTGGATGGACTGTTGAAGAGGTTGGTTTTGAGATTAGCCTTCAATCCTGAATCTAAAATACAAGGAGCATGACCTGTACTTGAGTTGTTCTTCACGCTGCTAGAAGCTCCAAAAACAGGAGAAGCTACCTGAGAATCCCAGTCAACATGTGGTGGAGTGTTCTGAGATGGATCTGAAATACTGAATACAATGAGAGATGAGAGATTTTTCTGGTGTACACAGGCTGGGAGGAGAGAAAGGGATATACAGAAATTATAAGTTTCCTATTACTCATCTGCTATAAAGCTGTGCAAGTTGCTAGTATTAACTGAAAACAGAAAGAAAAACCAAAGGGAACTTATTCTAGGAGTAAGTACTGTTGCAATTAAAGAGCTGTAAAAGGCAAACAAAACACAGATCTTGCCTTTCATTTTGGTATGGTGTGAAAATCTGTTCCACATTCAACTAAAAACAGAGGACAGACCTAAGCCTGCCTAGGAATCTCTTCTATCCAAGGACTCCCTATCTTTCAGTGCAGTGAAGAGGAAGAAAGAGAGAAAGACTGCTATTGCAACCAATCTAGGTTCTTGTATAGATCTTAAAAGCAAGACAACATATTCTCAAAGCTTCTCCAAGTGAAGGAAAAAAGCGCAAGCTTCTTTCAGGTACTCTGTTTTTTTACCTGTCATCAATAAAACATACATTTGAGATGACAAATAGGGCCAAAAAATTTCAGTTTAGACCACAACATCCTGAGGAGAGTGGGAAGGGCAACATTAAATCAGTATGACACCTAATCAGCAGAAAAGTTTAATGATCATTTTCCTATTCCAGCTATAGGCCCATTATGCCCAGGGTTATGAGCCTCACACGATGCCTTGCAATAATGAGAAGCTGGGAAGGCAGGGACTGTGTACACAAAAAGCCCAAATCAGAAGTTTGTGAATGAAGTAAAAGTCCACAGTTTTGCATTCTACCAGTTTCTTTGCTTCCAATGTTATTTACTTGAAAGAAACACCTATGATATGAAAACATTTATTTCCATGTCTTTAAAGCAAAATGCTGTTAAGGTTTTAAATTCTACTAAAACCAGAACTTCATATAAGCCTGCTTAAAACAGTATTATTATAACTGTGTGGAAACACACCCTAAATTGCTGTCATCATTTCTTGATTCAGAAGCTGGATGCTTTCTTGAGTCTTCAGTCTGCATGCTCTCTGGGGCCTGGCTCATAACTGTATTAGTGTGGGGAAGATTCAGTACACTCTGAGACTCCTATAGATGGTGAAGGAAAACAAAGGAAGGAAGCATGAGAAGATACTGGAATTAAATATTAGAAATATCAGAATTAAAAATTAGAAATGTGCTAGATTTGCACACAAATACTCAGAGTGCCCATTCAAATTGAAACATTCAAAACTTCATGAAAAATAATAAAAGCTAGGAGATGAACTTTTGGCCAGCAACTTTAAAGAAATCTTATGGAAATTGAAAATAATTCATCATTCAAATGCTCACACAGAGAAATATTCTGCATACTATAATTTTCATGGTAGTTACCAATTAAAAACATCAAGTAATCTGACCTGGAATCACCAAACAGTCTCATCACCTAATACTCTATTTCAGTGTCTTAGACTTGATTACTGCACAAAGGGAGTTTGGCAGACCCAAGGGTTTAGATCACTGTATTAATAAAACTTGCAAGTTCTATACAAAGCGGGAACCATGTCCCAACCCTTCTCCCCAACCCCCAGACAGGTCAGCTGAGTTGTATCTCTTCTTGCTAGAGCAATTCAGTAACGAGTAAGCAAAAGCAAACCAAAGTGAGCTTACTGGAACTCAGAATACCTTTGCAGAATCTTAATGCAAAAGAGAAAAAACACTGGTTTTGAAAACAACTGGCCCAAAAAGCTGGTTATGTAAGAAATTTGGGAATACTACTTACAGATTCCTCTTGAACACCAAGTCCAATAGTTTCTGCGACAACTGCAGCCAAGTTAAAAGATGGCTTTGGAATGGGATAGCCTCCCACTCTTGGTTTATCTTTGTGAGAAGATCACAGTAAGTTACATATATATTATAGTCTCTTACTCCACTCACACAGATGGTACAAACACAGAACTAAAAAGTTCACAAATTAAAACTGGCATTTATGGAAATAGTTTGACCTGTATCAGATAAAAATCATATCTGAAAGTGCTAAGTGGAGAAGGGGGGTAGAAGAAGAATTTCTGATGAGAGCAAACTGCTGTATCAGCACAGAGAAATATGCTTCCAATCTGAATATAGTTTCCAAAAATTAAAATACAAAGACAAGTCAGTGTAAAAGTTGCTTTTCAATCTCCCAGTCCAGGGCAGGAATAGTCTGAGAAAAGCACATAGAACAGTGGCAATGTATATTTATAGTAAAATGCTTCTCTTGCATATTTCCTTGGTGACAGTCACCACTATTTTTCCTATGTTTTTATTAGAACAACAAATAGATGAGTTTCCCTTCTTTGAGGGGTTTAACGGTATACAGTTCATTAAGCTGGGGCAAGTTAATAAGATTGGAAAGTACAAGAACTACAACCACCACAACCTTGACCTGTACGAATGATTACATGTTAATTCTCACAGTCATTAGTTAAAAAGGTTTGCACCTTTTTACATTTCTTTGTTAAAGAGAGGTTAAAGAGATGAACCCTCAGTTTTACAATATTTTTGCCTTATTCTGAATGGAATTAGAACTAAATCTATTAATACACTTACTTGGTACAGGGGACAGTTGTGGATCACAGGTGTCTGCCACTAGTATCTCTTCTCTGTGGTTACTGCTCACTTGTGTGGAAAAGAGTGGAATTTTTCCAAACTCTAGGAGATGTAGAAACATTTTCACTTGGTGAAATTAGGTATCCTGTCGTGATAATTTTGTGTAATACAGACAATGATCCTGACCTTAAAAGCGCTTGAATATGAGTTTTGATATGTCAGTAGATCCAGTAATCTAAGCACACCTGATAATTTGTCATAATGATACCTCAGAATAAAGTCACAAATATTTCATATTAATCCGTTTTCTCACAAATATGATCCCAGCCGGTCAGCCCTAGAACAATACTAACAAAGAATTACACCACTGTCTATACTAACCACATAAATATATGTATTCAAGCTCTATTTGATCTGTTAATATGGCAACAAAACAATTAAAGAGTAAACCATCCAAGGGACTAATGTTCTGCATCAGCTAACATAATAAAGTGAAAAGGTGAAAACCTGAGATCTGAATTATGCCCAACTCTGCCGTGTAGTCTTTTCTGTCCAGATGACCGACAGCTTTTCATAGGCATTAACTGTGATAGGTATTTACACCATTTCTTACATATTATACTTCAGATTCATTTAGTAGCTCCATTTTTTTATTCAGAAAATGGAGAGGTATAGATAGGTATGCTTAGGAGAAATTATTCACAGTAATAAAAATTTCAAATGCAAACTAAAGGCCATGAATAACCAGCTCACCCTTTTTACCCCACTGTTGTCCTATTTTTATTCTTCAAAAGAGGCTTTTAGTCAAGACTCCTATTTAAATATATTCATACACTATTTAAAATACCTTTTTTTATGCTAGAAGATAGATTAACAAAATAAGAGCACCTGGATTATCGTATTTCCTGTGTATCATTAAAATACAAGCACAAAGACCCTTATTTCACAAAAATATTTCTCATAGTTAAAATACATTAGAACTTACAGAACAAAGTCGGGAAATAAACTGTGGACAATACTTCTAGACTTAAGACAGAAAACAAATGCAAATGGTGTATCTGTACTAGAAGAAGAAAGATCATGTAGGTATCTACCAGTTTCAGTAAAATTAATTTAATTTGCATATTCTGCAGAAGAATGGCAAAACATTTGTTTCCCTCTCCGCTAGGTGGTGGCATCGCTGCATGCACAAGGCAAACCTGAACAGAATTTTTTTTAGCTAATTTGTACTTCCGGAAGAAATACAGGTTGAAAAACTGTTACATTTGAAGATGGATGAAGTAGAAGGTTGAGATAAGTTCTGAGCATAATGCTGACATAACAGTTACTGCCAAAGACATTTTCCCCTGACTCACGTATTATTGCACAAAAAGGAAAAAGGCAAACCAAAAAAAGGCATAAGATTTTTTTTTTTTTTAGTTTTTGCCCTCTGCAATCAAATTTATACATCATCTTTCTCTATAACCCTTAAGATAATTTTTAAGTTAATTAAAAAAAAACAAAAACAATACTCTTACCACTGTTGCTAAGTTCCAAATCTGAGTGTGCATGTTCTGTGTATCGGATATGCCTATTCTCTTTTTTTCTCCTCATACGATTAACCACAGAAAATGAAGAGGTCAGAACTGGAGAATCTGGAATGACTCCTTCTTCTAATTCCACTGCTTGCTGCTTTTGCTCCCTGGAGACCAAATCAGGTGGTCAAGTAAAAATCCCAAGTCAGCAAGATGAAGAGTTTTCATTTCAGCAAGCAGGACAATCATATGGTCCGAGAAAGCAACAACTAGGAAATGCAGCCATCTCAATAGCATCACAGTGTAAAAAAGTAATACTACAAGCCAGTTTTTAGATACATCTAAAACCAAATTCACTATTGCTCCATCAAGCCAAGGAACAGCATAAAACCCTTGCTCTTCACACTTGAAGTCAACATATAACTACTGCTCTGTGGAAGACCTTTTCCCTGGAAGAACCTAGGCATTGGAGAGGTTATAGCTTGCTCTCTGAAGCATGTGCTACTTTAACAAAAGAATGCTGAAACAGATGGATTACTGTCTTTTCTCCCAGTACATCCCAAGAATACTGTCTTAAATACAAAACAAAAACTTTTGGACAATTTTAAATAGCAATGGACAGCACTCAAAGCAATGCCTCTCCAGAGCATTTGATGTTACCTCCAATTCACAAGGTCTTCAGAGATTAATGTAAAAAGCGTGTAAAGCAGGTAATGTAAAACACAAAATGAGTTGCAGCGTTTATCTTCTCTCACACTGTCAGCTCTAACAGCCTGTTGCAGAGTCAGTATATAAAAATTAGCATTAAAAATAACTGTATTTTCTTTCAAAAAACTGTATCTAGACATAGCAAGGAAATAACAATAAAAAGTGTTAATTTTGGATCTTTTAACTTAAATACACTTTGTTTAGTACTTAATAGAGGCTACCTGCTCTGTGGTAGCGGCAGTGAGAAATGGAAGAGGTAGTAAAAGAAAAGTACACAGAAAACTAACTCAGCCTGCTTGGTCATCTTTCTGCAGTTGCACTTTTCCTTATGATTCTCAAGAGAAAACACAGGCCAAAAGATCATTCCCTAACTACAAAAAGAAGGATATAAGGTTTTGATCTAAGGGAAGAAGAGGAAATGCAGATATATTTTTGCTTGGATTGAAGTGAACCACAAGATCTTATATAAAATAAGGTAATGGAAAACTGTAAAAAGCTGTCTGGCTTAAGACAAAAAGCATTTTTGCAGTTAGGCTTTTTACTATGATTAACTCTGAACACAATAACAAACACTGATGCACCTGATGCTCTGAAGCCTTGACGAATCCTATTTTGTGATTTTCTAATTCCTCTTTTCTAGCAGATTTACAAAAAAAAAAAAAAGCACTGTAAAACTGTATCATCTACTAGCAATGTCTTAAGAAACAAATCAAAACAAACAGCAAAACAATACATTCATCTATTTACTTTGCAAATTTAAGTTAGCTGTTAAAGTTCTCTTCAAATTTACTGGCACGTGTGGCCTTGTATGACAAATTAACCTACTATAAATGTATTTTTCAGTATGTTAGTTCCGTGCAAACTAAGAGGTAGTTCCTACATACCATCACAAAACAATGCCATTAACTGAAAAAGCTGCTATATACATAACTACATAATAAATTCTGAACCATGGAATTATCTGACACCTCAGAAAAGGTTTCAGTAGAAATTTCCTTGTGGTTTCCATCCACACATAATGAAATCCTAATCTGATACAGGATCAGATAATACAATTCTTCTACAATTTCATTGATTTCACTTCTATGGAGAATTCTTAGATTTTTTTTCCCTAATATTACACCTTGGTAACAAAATACAGAAGACTGCAAAAATCTGATTTCATGTCATGCACCAGAAACAACTTGCTATTTTATACCTATGCATTGATAGTATATTGATCTAAGTTATTACTTCTAAATAAAGTAACATGACTATAGTTAAACCAAAACATCCAAATGCAGTGACTATATTAAAAACAGAAGGGCCATCCTTGTTAATTACTGTTTATCCACTCAACTCTGCACTCACTTACATGACCATGTAACATGCAGAACAAGTAACTTAGTGTTACATTGGTCATTCTCAACTTTCCCACATTGGCTGGAGATTTTTACAGGAAGCTAAACCACAAGACTGGAGATCAAACTAAATTAATTAGGATGGATCTGCCTGGTGCCAATTTTTTTCAAGTCATCTCACTGCATAGAAGAACCGTTACTGAGCAGCAATTACACGTTGCAAAGGATATAGAAATTTCTTCCTACTTGGTACTAAAAGGTAATACTCCTATGGTCATGAAGTACATTACTCCAAGAAGATTAAATGCATACAGAAAAAGAAATAACAATTAAGGTGCAAAGGATGGGAGACAAACCAAGAAATACAAAGTAATAGGACCCCGGCAACTCTGAATAGAAATCCAGTTGTTTTACTTCTCTACCAAAGCTACCTTCTGACAAAGACAAGAAAAAATTAGGGGCATAAAAAGGCTGACTTATCACGTCCACACATCCTGCCCCGTTTCCCCCATGCATGTACACAACTTATTCACAGATATGCAAAAGTGAGATAAGTTTCAGATGATGTCAAACCATAACAAGAATGGAACACTACCTCTGACTTGCACAGTGCACCATATTTGCATATTAACCACAACATTACATGGCACATTCTTGCTATTTCAAATTAAAATTTGATGGTCACTTTGTAGCTTCCCATTTTCATGGTTTTCTTTCAAAATTTACTATGGTCTTTTTTCTTTTAAAATTGTAACATTATTGTAAGTTTATTTAAAAAATTTATTGTAAGATCCTGGGATTTTCTAAGAAACTACTTTTCTAAAGTTTTAACCTAGAAGGAAAAAATTGATAAAGAGTCGATTGAGGAATAAAAGTATGAGACATAAGGCTTTGCTATATACCATGACCAGAGGTCAAAAAAATTTCTATGACAAATTTACCTCTCTTGGTTTAAAAAAAGACACGCCCATTTAAAAGAAAACAAGAAACCTGCACAATAGAAAGAGGCTAGGCTTATGTTGCTTTAGTGGCAGTATGCTATCTTTTCACAATCTATCAAAATAAGGAAACAAGTTTTAAACACTTAAAAGCTGATGTTTATATTCCCAGACATTTCTACTGGGGAATAGGGGAAAGGGGGAAATATCTAAAACAACTCAAAACTTACTCCAGCTCCTTCTGTAATTGCTGGAACTGTTCAGTTATCTTTTTATTTTCATCCTGTAAGTTGTTTTTTTCATTCACTGCAGTTTATACAAAAAAAGAGAAAAAGAAAATCAACAGACATATGTTAATATCATAATTTTGCCAGGTCCTTTAATCGAAATTGTAAGTAATTATAAAATGTAAAACTGTAAAATGTGAACCCCTCTCTATGGTTTACAAAAATGAAGTTTCAAGTTAATCATTAAAAAGGTTGCAAATGATGTATTAGAAAAGGGAAAGGTGTCACAATTACTGGATAATAATATTTGTTCTACACATTCATTAATTACTTTTGTCCATGTACATACAAGCGAGACTGTGCTGTAAATATGAATGAATTGCTCACTTGAATTCATGGACAAAATTGCTTCCTTAGATTGAGGATAACCTATGAAGTATAAAACAATTAGAATTCAGTTTTAGCCACTGAAGCAACCAGCTAGTAGAAGAGAATGAAAAAACTCTCCACCAAGAATTTCTTTAAAATCAGTTAAATATTTTGGAAATTAAGAGAGACTAATCAGAACTTTTTGATTCTACTTTTCTTAATTTCCAATTCATTCTGTATGTGCTTCACACAAGCTTATGGCATCACCCTTCAGCCTTTTTTCCATGCTGTCTCAAACTAACGTAGTGATTAGCTCCCAACTTTTCTGTTTGCTTTAATTTTTGTATTCTTGTTCTTATTTTGTTGTTGTTGTATATTTTACCTCTGGATTACTTTTGACTGACCTTTTCCACTGGTTGTCATACAGATCTCAACCCAAATCCACAGAACCCCACTTTTCTGTCAGACAGTGTTCCAGAAGGTTTGCACCTAATAGGTCTCACCTTGATTTTTAAGGTTCAGAACTTTATTTAAAGATTAACAGGGTTCAGCCAATCATTAAACACAGAATTCAGAATATTTTTACATAAATGTCCAATAATAGAAATTCTTGAAAAATTGATGTATTTTGTATTAGCACAGAACATATTATTTCCATAACCCAATTAGGCATTGAAAAGCTACTTTTTGTATTTGGAATTTCTCACGTTTTAAATCTCATTGAAATTCTGCTTGCTCTTGATCAAGCAAGACAACTAAATAATACAAAATAATTAATGGTAAAGATACAACTAACATTTTAAAATCCTGTCCTGTATTATTTAGCACTTCATACAACCAATCTTTCCAAACTCTCTTTATGAATGCATTTGTGTCCTGCTTGAACGTCACCTAGAAGAGTTTATTTTGCCCCACATGTACTACTTCCTGATTTCAAAGTGTGCTGCCTACAAGTTGCCTGGTGTAGATTCTTTTGTGGTTTCCATGGGTCATGTGAAAGTTATGGGTTTACTGCAGTTAAAGTTCAAGTTCAGCTAACTACAGACACAAGCTGGACCCAGGGCACTTAGTCTGAACTTGCTACTTTGCAATCACCAGTTCCTTTGAAGTCATGATTTCTTTAGGAAAGCTGGCAATCAGTCATTCTAGCTGCAGGAATAAACAGAAGCAGTCACATTTTATCTAAAGTAGCTACTTTACACTGTAAGATTTTCCATGTCAGTTCACTTTCAGTATCAGCACTTCAATCTAAGAAGGTGGGTCAAATGACTAGTAATTGGTATGCTACATATTTTCAGACTGTAGAGTTAAAGTATCCCCCGACTGAACTTTTTGGGCTTACTAAGCACACCACATATAAATTATATCAAGTTACAGGAATTCATGAAGAGCTAGTCTACAAAATAGTATGTTTTGTCTTCAGACTTGTGGATAAAACTCACTAAGCTCAGTAATAAGTTTGAGATTCTGCTGCCGGATGTTTTCAAACTCTTGCTGCTTCTTTCTCATGTGTTCTTCGGTTACAGCACATCGATCACATAATCCTGCTCTTAATCTACAACAAAATCGAGAAAAAAATGTCCCTCTGTTAAGAAAATATTGCCATACATGAAGCAGATATCCACGTTAACAGACCTTTTGAACAATGAATACCAGAAAATTTCTGACAACTGTGCAGAATGCAACTAAGTACTGTGGGTTTATTTGTTGACATAACAATATTTTAAGATTTCCAAATGACCTATTACTACATGCACTAACATTTGCATAAATGACTGTAAATACTTGATACTTCTAAAGCAACATGCATGACTTTATTAAATAAAGTAGAGCATGCTACACTTTGCCACTGAAAGCCTTTGTGAGATGTCCTACTAAGGATAATGTCAGACATAAATTACCAGTCATTGTAAGCAAAGTTCATTCAAGAAAATACAAATAAGCAAACAATTTCAGTAAGTATTTAGTAAGTGTTTCAGAGAGTATTCAGTATTATTACTTTATCTAAGAAGGATATATTACTGTCATTATGCAAAACAATTAAATAAAAAGGACAAAGTTCACTCTGTAACAAATGCCATGCAAATGTGAAATCTTTTATCTTTATGTAGACACCAATAACTAAAGTGGATCCAAAAGTTTATGTCATGTGAGGCATTGACTTCACTGTCTCTAATGGTTTAGATCAGCTATTTAAAGCATACCTGTGACCAGAAAGTACTTGTTACAATCACTCCATCTTACCCGGCATATTCATTCATGCAATGAAATATATGTTCATTTTATAGGTGATAACTGAAGTATATTTATTTCTGATACACAATAAAAAGCTAACAGTATTACCAAAGTGAAAAGCAGACTCTCTTTTGCCTGCTAAATAAGAAACCAGTCAGTCAACAGTTCTGCACTGCTGCTGCTTCCACATGAAGTATTAAAAAAACCCAAACAAACGAAGGTTCCAATTTCAATTTCCAATTTCCAAACAGTTGAATATTGGAAGTAAAAGCCATACTGGTTTATTGGTACTCTAATATTGTGGAATTATGGAAAGAATAAATACTGAAATGCCTCTTCATATTATCTAATTATGTAATAGACAACATATTATAATCTCGTTGTATTAAATCATTTTAAGCACTCTTTTAGTTTTCTGCATGTAAACTCTTCATCTGCTAAAGGATTAGAAAAGTCCATCCACACTGTGAGTGTCTCTTTACTTACATGGTGTGAAAGTTTATTACCTGCATGGTTACAAGTTTATTCCTAAAGCCTTTCACAGAGAAATGGAGTTGAAATCAAAATTTGAGTATCACAGCTCTAAATTTGAAGTAACAGAGAATGTTGGAAAATAATTTACTATGTAATGATGTCCTGTTCCCAGAAAGCTTCTGAGAGGTATAACTTTTAAATATGAAAAAATACACTGTAATTTCATGTCTGTTGGTTTTGTTTTGCTATACCAGATTAAACAGGAACAAATAAGGGAAAGGCAGAATGGGTCAAAAGGCAATGAGAACAACTAAGTCTAAAAGAAAGTAAAGGACAGAACCTGTCATTATATTTAGGTAAAACAGACAATTGGCAAAAAAGACTCCCTCAAATTTGAAAGATTTCCTAATGAGTTATTTAATGAGCTTCACAATATATTATAGCCTTTGGGTTTTGTACTTGTATTATGTCTTGACTGATATGCAAATTTACCTCTACAAAAATGGATGTAAGAGAATGCACCCTAAAATGTCTTTTTGCTTCCCAAGCTGCTCTATTTTATTTATCTTAACTGAAATAAGCAAACTAAGCACTTCAAAAATAACAATATAACAAAACCACCAAAACATAATAAATTCAACTGGCAAAGTGTCCAGAGTTACTCTGTAAGAGCAAAACACAGCAAACTCAAAAGCTAGAAAACACTACTTCACCTGTCTTCTAAAACCTTGATGGTGTCATGAAGTGCTTTTTGCTGTTCTCTGAGCTGTTGGTTCTTGGTATAGAACTCTTCAAGCCTCTCTGCATCCCTGAAATCAAACAGAGAAAAATTATTTCTAGTTTTAAATTACAGCTATTTTTAATTTTTCAATAGAGAATTCTCTCTGGGATGTTTCTCTCATATTCTTGGGAAAATCTTATTATCTTCAGAACAAATATTAAGTTGAAGACAAATGAAGCAAGCGTTTGTGATGAACGATAATTTAGAAATGACTGAGTTAGGAAATACACAGCTAGTTTCTAATTCGTATTACAGTTGATCTTCTGTTGATAAATCTGATTTTTGCTCAGGTAAAAGTTAAGAGTTGACAGTCAAAGCACAAAAGTTAACAACATTCAAGCAACAATTTCAGAGACCATAAGCACAAACACTTCTCTTACGCTTCACTGTGTTCTGGAGCTGTTGGGAATCTAATGGGGACTTTCACAATCAGGTCATTTTGGTCTTTTCTTAGCAGGCAGTGAATCTTGCGGTGTGGCAAAGCACATTAGTTTAGAAATCTCTGAAAGGTCTTTAGGTCCATTAGAGGTTTACTTCCTCAAGAAACAATTTGCAGAGTCTATAAAGCATGTATTCCTGTAATATGAATACAGCGAAAAGAACCCTCTTTCCAAACCCCTCAGAAACAGAAGATCTTGAGAAAAATACCTTCCCTAAAAGCCAGAGTTAATTAATTAGCATAGAGTATCTCCTCCTTAAAAGAGGTAAGGAAAAGCAGTAACATTAACTTCCCAGTTTTAGGTCCCCTTCACTTTTATTATAAGATCACCACATCTCTTTAAGACGTAAAGTACAAGCTAGAAGAACAATTTTTTTCTACAAGACAATTAACATTCAGTAAAAGCTAAGCAACTGAATCTATGTAACACGACAATGACTAACTTCTGAGAATTCATTTCCAGCTCTTCTTTTTACCATGGAATCCTTTGTATATATCCATGAAAGCGGTTGTTTGTTTTCAGTGTGCCTGAGATGGATTATTTGAGGAAGCCATGAAATTGGCTCATGAAAAGCTGTTAAGCTCACATACAACAGGAAATGAAAACATATTTACTAACTTGTTGATACAGTTCTTTTGCACAAACATACTTTTATATTGGTTCTATCTCTTTAACATATGTTTAGTCAAACACATTTTCATATTGCTGGCATTCCAGTAATACAAGAAATTAGAAATCATGGGGCACAAAGTGAATGGAACTGCTGGAAGCTTCTACAGTGTACAATCACTTTGTAAAACAAAGACATGTTTTATTAATCCTGAATTTTAAATACAGACGCTTTATCTTTCTGTACTACCATTGAGACCAATTTAGGCCTTTTCAATTGCATATTCAACCTATAAAAAAGTTACATGCAAACAGCATGAGGGACCATTTAAGACTTGTACTTTCACTTCGGGAGGACAATGCATTAAAGTTCTGTTACATCAGTTCATTAACCAAGTACAGCCAGGCCATGGCAAAATTTGAACTGAGAAAAGCAATCTGTATTTTTCTGGTGTTTAGGCATTAAAAAAAAAAAAATCTAATTTTTTTCAATTTATGCAACTTACAGGAGGCCTAAAGTAGCAAATTTCAAAATCATTTCTCTAGTTAACTTTAAGTCATTCTATGGCCTTAAGTTATTTTTAATAAATAAATAAGACAATAACATACACTAATACTACATGCCTTCCACCTAAACCCTATAAAATGTTCCATGAAGGTAGTAATACGACAGAAGGAACTAGGTTGTTGGTTGTTTTGTTGTTTTTTTTTTTCCTTAAAATTCCAGTGCAGCTGATAAACCTCCCAGACACTTTTGGCTATGAAGACACTTTGCATAATGGCTGGTCTCTGACCTAGAGTTTACAAGTCATTAGCCTCAATGCTGGAGTGGGATACAAAATAAGGCACTCATTGTCAGCTGATTACCAAGTCTGAAATACTAAACCTCAGGTATTCAGACGCACTAAGGAGAACAAGACCTCCTATGTAACAGTACTGTATCTACACTGTGGGAGCTGTAGAAAGATTCCAACAAATAATGATTAAACCATTTGGTATGTGTTCAGTCACACCACTGATAATATTCATCATCTAGAAAACTGTCTGATCATTTAAGATTTCAGAACATGGTAGCAACTTATGATACACCAGGCTAACAATACCAACAAAAGATAATTTCATTCTTTTAAATTAAAAAAATTAATAACTACTTAATTTATAAATTATACTTAAGAAGTAACAAGATGTTAAATTGATTTTTTCCAGGAGTGTAAGTGTAGTCTCTAAGAGTAATACATAGCACCACACATTTGCTAATTGAAAGCTGTATAATAACCCAATATAGTATTATGTACTAACATAAATATATTCCTTGTGATTCTTCAGTATAAGATTATATGTCTTTGACTGCAGATGGCAATGCAAATCTGGAGCATTTTTGCTACTTCTCAGAAGAATTTAATTTCTTTAATATATCTACTATAATTATATTGTTTTCCACAATGGAAAAAGATCAAGTAATTTATTCCTATTCCTCCTACACAACCACTTTATAAAGTGCAACTCATAATACAGATCATATGTAATAGTACCATAATATTAATGTAATCAAATCTGAAGTGAAAATTTAAATAAACAATCACATATGCATAACTGTTATCATTTAATTAAATATGGCTGTAGTCAGCAGAAGGAAAAGAAATGCTAATTTAATGCTGTAAATACATATTATAATTCTACTGTACATGTAAATCTTGTAATTCAGGTTTTTCCCAAATTGCTTCTAATGAACAGAACTAAAAATAAGTAGCATATAATGATCGCAAAAGAAGTTGGATATGTCTTAAAATATAAGAATTGAGTGAAAATTAGCAAGACTATTAGCAGAATCTTTACTGAATGACTGAAAGCTGAGTTAATGCACAATACCTGATATTAAAGGCAAACGTAGCCAAAAAAGAAAAAATCTAAATAAAGTTGGCTTCTTGTCTTGTCCCTTACTTCTCTTTACAGATTTGACCTCAATTTTGAAATGTCTCCTTAATTATCTTTGGTATTAGCAATGCCAACATCTTGACTGGCATCTTAGAAATACTATAGATAAGAAAACTGTAGGAGTCACTTGTTCAAAGAAGGCAAATGCAATGTTCAGGTTACATACCCTATAAACAGTTATGTACGTCTTCAGATGACTTCAGCTGAATTACTAAAGTGAGCAGAGTTTTGTACACATCTGAAGGAAGATTCCATGAAACCTCAATTGATCTTACAAAAATTACAGCTCATTAATGGCAGTTTGACTCTCCTTTAATAAATTAAATCATTGAGATGAGTACTTACAAGCATCTTTCCTTTTTTAACTTAGATATTTTCAGCTGTAAGCCTGAAAGGTAGAAAGAAGAAAACATATGTTACAGAATTCTGATTTTAAAAAATTAGTGAAACAATAAATTAACTTTCCTTTTGGCAATGACATCTGCAAAGAGACAAAAAAATGTCACTAATCTGGAGAGAAGATCACAGAAATCACAGAATATTCTGAGTTGGAAGGAACCCAAAAGGATCATCGAGTCCAACTCGTAAGTGAATGGCCCCTACGGGGATCAAACCCACAACCTTGGCATTATTAGGACTGTGCTCTAACCAACTAAGTTAATGGTTCATTCTGGACTTTTCAAGTATGTTCTACAGGATCTTGGAAACAAACATAGTTATTACAATCTCCAGGAAAGAGGGATTTCTCAAACAAACACTCAGATTCCCACTTAAACAGGTATAAAACACTTTTGTAAAAAAACCACACATGAATAGGAAGCACCATCAATATATTTTCATTGACTATGCCCACCTGAGTAGCATAAATTATGTTCTGTGTGCACATAAATGCATAATACTACACTGGAAATGAAGCATCCAACCACTGAACTGTGAAATGCATCACAGTGTATATGCATAAAGGAAACATTAAAAATATGCGATCCAAGGCTCTAAAGCACAAAAAGACAACACACTCCATTGGAGATGAGCTACCAGACTCTCTCAGCCAAAGCTTTTTTGGAAGATCTTAAGGTGAATTGAGGAATGATATTTCATCTGTAGCCTTTCTCCCAGTAAGACTCCCACACTCCTAAACGTGTATTCTGTGCAGAATTAAAAAGGTGTGCAAATACAACTGATGTTCTCAGCAGGAGTGGCCAGCTGACAGCCCAGGGGACAGAACACTGCACAACCAATCTGCTTGCAAGGTTTTGGGTGCATTTGTATGTGCACAGGGGCAGGAAGATAAAGGTGCTCCAAGTACAGCACAGCTTAACAAGCTGGATGCAGTGCTATGGAAGTGTATGTGATTACCCACACACAAGGTGGCCATTCCTATTCAAATAAATGGTCAGAAATAATCAGACCACAATGACAGAACATTTTCTTAAATACAAATCCAACAGAAGTTTTTGTGTGACATCAGAAAATAACACAATTTTTTCCTAGCACCATTATTTTCTTCTAACTATGAAAGGCTACTACCAACTTCAAGTTGAACATTAGGTGTCTTGTAAGCTCTCTTGCAAAAGCATTATGCATTTTGGATAATAGGATAAACTTATGAAACCAGAACACTTTTAAGAAAACTTCCAACAAGTTTGAATTTAAGCCAAAACACAGAGTTGATACTACTATAGAAAATGTAGGTTAAGGCAGCTAACAGGCTTTTTTTTTTTCTCCCCTACCACACTCAACTGGGAAAAAAGGGGAAAACTATTTGCTTGAGAAGGTTCACTCTTCAGGCCACTTACAACATCAGGCCAGCCACAGCCACAGTGACCCCATGCTTGCTTCAAGATGCCAGTGAGACAATGAGATTAAAAATGCAGAAAGACTATTTAAAAAATAGTTAGGAAATACAGCAAGATTTCTTTTATCTCCAAGTGTTCAGCACCTGTGAGATGTTATGTTCTATCATGCAGATCAGCACAGAAAGAGGGTTTATTTTTTTAAGTAGTTGCTATTCATCAAGTCAATTAGGTATCTGCAATTAGAACCCCTATAAAGCGTGCTTTAATGCTGCTCCACACCCATCGGAAGGAATGAAGCTGCACAACAATGCATCTCCTGTATGAACAGGTAGTCTGTTCAGCAAGTATTTAGGATTGTAACTTTGGCAACCTGAGCCACCAATTGAAGAGGTAGGGCTCAAAAGGCCCACTACTGTGCTACAGGTAACACTATCTCCCCTCTCACCTGAATTCAGGAGGAACTAAACTAGTTACTTAAAGGTTGCATTTTTTCTTAGTTCAATGACTGCAATGAGAAGGCAGGAAACCAGTCTGTTACATTTATCCAAGAGCATTGAATTACTACATCTGGTATAATCTCTTCCTTTTGCTTTTCCAGGGCACTGCGAGTTTTTAAGCATACTCATTTAAGGAGCTTTGCTTTTTTGGGTTTCCTTATTTAACACTCTAGTGAGTATATAAACCTATGTGGAATTGCACTATGTAACTTCCCAATTCAATTTTATCTTTCACACAATATTTCTATGGAATAGACAAGCTGCAGACTATATAAATCTACATTGCCTAAAGCTCCTATGAGCATTAATAAAAGGGACACTATCCCCACTAAGGTGATGGAGACCTTCTTTAAACTGTCATTAGGCAGATTAATTAAACACACAACACTATTTTATGAACCTTGCTACTTGATTAGACTACATACCCGTAACATTTCCATTAATGGCTATGACAATTTCTGTTGTGAAGAATTTTCAAATGCATTAATGCATTTTCCTAAAACTGACAGTGCCTGGGAAAACTGCAGTATTTTTATCACTAATGTTTTCTTGAAACAGGTTGGACAAGCTTCTGTCAGCAATGACACAGACATAATCCTACCTTAAGGGTTCAGAGATGGACTAGATGACCTTCTAAAATCCCTTCCAGCTCCATTTTCTATAATTATTTACTTTTGAGGACCTTCCAGCTATTTCCTTTCCTACAGCAATCTATCAACAGGATTGCTTTCCTCATAGTTTTCTCTGCATCTCTGACTACAGTTTTTTCTCTATTGATATCTTCTGCTTTTCAGAGGTAAGGAATAATTGAAAAAAAGCTAGGCTATTTCTTGTACATGAAACTCTGCTTACACTTCTGTGCTTATACATACATATAAAAAATATTTTTTTTAGTACAGAGCTTTAGACTTGAATTAATCCTCAAAAACCATCTTGATAAGATCCATATGCACCAAGTATCTCTACAATTATTTCGAGCCAGAGGGAAGAATTAACATCTGTAGAAATAAGTAACTTTATAAAAAGCATTAGTAAATTCCTTTCAATTTTGTGAGCACTGTGCAAGTATCCCACACATTCTACAGATAGGAGATAAAAGCAAATATAGTTTTAATCACCATTATTCTGAGCTGCTGAGCACTTCTGAACTCTATGAAAAGTCAACTGACACTGACCATGCCCAGCATCTTCGGAAACTAGGTTGTAGGTGTCCTACCAATTGTCTCATAATGAATTTGAGCTAAATGATAGCTGTTTTGTCTGAAGAGGGCCAAAATTCGGAATTTTTTGCAAGTCATCAGTTTAAAAGAGTACGAAGCTGGATTTTTCTTCAGATAACAACGGAAAAACACACCCTTTACAATAAAGTAATATCAAAATTCAATAAAATCCATTTCAAACTGTGTGAGTTTAAAGTATTCTCTAGTCTATATTCTATAGATATAAATATAACTTATACAATATGTCCAACCATTTCAAGTTCCTGTGTCATAAATTCTACTTGTCATGGATTGTTAACAAATAATAAGAATTCCACCATCTCAGTGTTCAGTATGCTGTGCACTGACTTTTCTCCAACTACTAACTTTCCCTTAATCCACCTTCCACCACCTTTAAAATAATTTTTTGCTGACATTTAGATTGGAAACTCATGAGTCAATTTTAATTCTTATTTATAGACTTCAGGAACAAGCAAAGTCCAGGCAAGCCTGTGTTTGATGTTTCTAAAATATCTTCCAGTACCATTTTCTATAAGAGGATCCCCACCTTCTGAAAAAATTAACTATCCTTCAGGCATGTCTTTGATGTTATCATGGAAGACCTAATTTTACCTAACACAGTGCAGTGCGGGACATACTGACAAAGGGCTAGGCATGAAAAAGACTGCCTGGTGGCAAAATTACCTGGCCACACCCAGCATGCATATTCTAAAGAGTATCTTGCTTGCATAAAGAAAACCAAAACTTTAAAATCACGTGCTGCACATCCCAAGAAACTAGAGAAAGGGTCACTTAACACAGCTCTCTACATCGGAGCTTTTTGTTTGTACAGTTTTTGTTGTTCAGACATGCCACGGATTGCCAGATCCCATTCTGTCAGTACTTCCACATTTACCTGTGGTTGACATCACACCCACTCCAAAAAGAACCATCAACAATAAAAAAAAAAAGTCATTAAGAAAAAGCAAATTTTTGGTGTGTTTTGTAACACAATATAAAATTATATTTCATATGGTTAACATATATCTTTTCTTTGGTGTAACAAAATGCTACTTTCTGGTATATCTTTCCTTTCAGGTACCAAAATGATAAATGGGGTTTTTTTGTTGGTTGTTGCGGTTCTTTGTTTGTTTGTAATAATTAATAACACGAAGTGTCACAGCCCAGTGCTGCAAACTATTGAATCTATGCATGTGACTTTAGATCAGCAGAACAAGATGTTAACTTCTTATGAAAAGTTTCTAGCAAAAACCTTTATGAATACTACCTGTAAAACAATATTACAATAGCAATACATACAGTGCGATAATTCATCTTTCCTGAACTACTGAAGAATAAACAGACACTAACAGTCAATCTGTAGTAAAATTGTTATCACATGTTACAAAATATAAAGAATAAACATTTATAAAAATATTATAAATTTTGCTGAGAAAATTTAGAACACTACAAAGCGAAGGAATACTTTTCACTTCAGTAACATTAATCTAAAGTGGTATTTCACACAAGTTAGGGAAAATAAACAATGCAAATCGTTTTAATGTATCTAAAGTAACTAAAGCCAAAGACAGAAGAAAAAAAATTCATTGAATAACATGGTTTGGAAACTTTGAATCATAATCCATTAAAGGTAAAGTACCATTTAAATATTTTCTAAGCAAGCACAAATTCCATACAATATTGTGTTACTTTTTCTTCATTGACCTAGCAAATCATTTATACTTGTTGATAGCTTAATCCTGTTATACTAGGCTTAGGTGGTCAATCTGTAAGGACCATTCGTAATCATCCAATCAACTTTCTGCATAATTTAAGACACTAAAAATCTACTTAGTTCTACGCAAAGTATTTAGGTTCAAAGTCTTCCTGTGGCAATTGACAAATCCAAACTTTAACCTGACAAGCCCAAACTTAAACGATTTACCTTGTACTTCTTTATCATGACATTCTTTCAATTTGGACCACAATTCCTTGAAGAAATCTCCTGAAGGTTCTGCAGAACTAGGGCTGCCACAGCTTCCTCCAGATGCATTCATCTTGCTTGTTTCTGCTCCCAGCTTCCTTGACTTATTTGCAGAACTGGCTCACTCTCAAACTTTGTATTTTAAACTACATAGTTATGAAGCTGTTTCTGAAGACAGGTGTATACCTGTAACAACAGAATGACAACACTTATGTTTGCACGTATCAGAGTATAACTTGTAGCCATGGATGAACTACAAAGTTTACTGTCTATCCTTATTGAGGATATATATATTATATATACTTTTATACTGACAGTCACCCTGAAGGCGCAGATGATGCTAAGCATTTTGCTGCAAAGAATTACAAACTAACAGAATTTCCCCCCCCTTAAAAAGGTATCAAGTTAAAATTAGATTAAGATACTTAGGAGTCTTTATTCTTTTCCTATGTAAAGATACAGTTAAACAGAATTCCTGTTTTCCAAAAGTAACCCAAATCTGTGAGCCAAAATCTGGCTGCCAGCAAAAGCATTTGTCAAGGTTTTATCACAGATGTATTTGTGTATACACATCCATCCTTTACATAAACATGGATTCAAATGACACCCTTCTGCAAAGAAAACCTCACATCCCCTTGAAATCTTCCTAATTCTACAGTGAAATGATTCCCACTCCCTGACGAAAAGAAAATTGGAGAGTAATCTCAAAATTAATAAATCTCCAAAACAGCAATATTTGAAGAGAACTATCAAAGTCAGATAGCTCTGTCTTAAAAGCTTGACTGCCTACACAGCTCAGGATAGCCTTACCCACAATTCTATTTGTTTTGAAGGGTTTCTTAGCACACATGATGCCCTCAGGTAAACTTCAGGGGAAGCACAGTACTCAAATCTGGATCTGAGCCAAGGTAAGATTCAATTCTATCGGCACTGGGTGTCCAATACTGAAATACTCCTATAATTTCTGTCCTTCACTTCCCTGTGTGTGAAACGGGCCATTCTAAGTTTTCACCATTTTTATTCAGTCAGTTTTAAACAAACACTTTTGAACAGGCACTGTGTCATTACCAGGTGGACATGGCTATCTCTATGACTCTATAATATAAAATACAAGAAATAAAAAAAAAATCGTAGGTATTCTGTACTCTTCCTAAATTAGCAGCCTAAGCAAGCAAACCACTATGTCTATATAGACAAATAAAAGGAGTAATTTGCTCCCAAAGTTTTGAGGCACAAGTTACAGCTGTAGTTCAAAAGATAAAAGGTCTACAATTAGTCAAGAAGCTGCATTTCCTTCCTTGAGAGCCTTCAAGCAACGTAGAATATCTGGGTGCAGCTACTGGGTCAGCTGGTCCCCTAGATTCAAAAATGTTCAGTCCAGTGGTCAGTAACCAAGTGTAGGGCCTGCAGGCTTTGGCTCCACTCTCCTTTCTCATATCTCTCTGCACAGTCTTAAGTCATTTTTCTTTCAGTCTGGCTGTCTTTAAAATGGAATAAAAATAATGGAACAAAACATTATTCTCAATAACACAGAAACACTTGAACTGTACATTTTCTATAGTAGAAGGATACTTAGATGTTACAGTAATGCTTTAACATGCTCTGTCCATAGAAAATTCAGAGCCTATTTCAGTATTTGGTTTCAACCTAGCAAATGTTATCTTCAGAGAAGTCCTTAATAGAAAAAAAATTACCTTTTCAAATTAGCAATGACTACAATTCCTCGGTGGAAGTAACAGTAATCTGCTTGCACCTTTGCAGCTGAAATGCTCCACTTTGTGTGCAGCCACATGAAGCCATCTCACAATGCTTCTTTGTGGGACCAATTGCCTAGTGACATTAGGAATGTCTTTTAAACTCTTTTTTGTTCCACCTTCAACAACAGATATTTCAATCTTTTTCCTCTGTCAAGCGCTAGGGCAGTGAAAACCACAAACCTGCTTTCACTTACTGTTTTAGATTTGAGTGTGTCAGATGAATCATTTCCAAGGATAAGTCATCTGACTCGACAGTAAATGCTGTCCCTAGTGTTTGTTTTGGGTTTGTTTTTTTTTCCCAATATGACTTTGAGAAAAAAAATGCACAAAACTTGCTCAGAGTTTCTGCAAATGATTAGTATGTCAACTAAATACAAACAGAGAAAAAAAAGAGCAACTCATTTTCCCAAGCTTAACCTGTTTCAAGATCCCAAAATGATACATTGCTTCCTACAGGTGTTCAACTTGTCTTAAAATACAGGGCCCCCAACAATTGTTTAGGTCGAGCCTTTGACAGGCCTGGGCAGATGCACAGGTGTAAAAGTGATGGCTTAGTCTCCGGGCCTAAGAAAGGGCTTTCCAGTCCTTCGGGAAAAAAAAAACACGAACACTTGAGCTGGATGTACAGACGCAGGCAGGAACAGGACTGGAAGCTGCCTGAGGGGGGCTGGAAGCACCACGCCAACCCTTCTCCCGGATATCCTGCCGACTGACGCTCTCACAGAACCACTTAAATACGTCCATTTCCCTCTTCTTCCACACAGCATCTCCCTCCGGCACCGTAAGGCTCCGCAGGGCTTCACGAGTGATTGCCTCCAGCAATGCCGCAGCACCGACAGCGCGCCGAGGCTGCTTATCCGTGTTTACACCTCTCCGCCGGGAACACGCCGCCTCTCCGGGATTCTGGGGAGCACACGGCGCCCCGATCCCCACCAGAAACCCTGGGCACCAGGCTGCTTCTACAAACTCAACTCTCCTCTACCTCCCGGCGGTGAACTTTATTTTCCTTTCCCTCCTGCACGAACACCGCACAGAAAACTCACTCGAGAGACACACCGGGATGCTCTGGGAAATCCTGCCATGGGAGCTTCCCGCCAGGCTTGGGTCACGCCCAGCAGCCGGGACGGCCGGGGAGGGGTCGGGCATGTCCAACACGCCCCTTCCTAGGTCAGGCGGGGCAATGCCGGCAGCGCACCCGGCGGGGCCCAGGCCTGGCGGGGCTGTGGCGCGCCTGTCCCTCGGGCGGAGCGGGAGCGGCGCGCGCACCGTTACCTGGTTGGCTCCGGCGGCTCCGCGCGCGAACGGCGGGAAAATAGGAAAAGGTGGAACAAGCACCTTCCCTGCCCGGGGTGGGGGGGGGGGGGGGGGGGAGAGGGGGAGGTGCGCGGGCAGCTCTCGCGAGGCTTCCGCGCTACTCTCGCGAGAGAACAGGGCGTGAGGGTCTGCTGCCCCTCCCCCCGCCCCGGCGAGGGTGCGGCAAGCGCTGTGTTCATGTGCCAGGAGTGACATAGGATCACGGGATCATTTAGGTTCGAAGAGATCTCGGAGATCAGCAGGTCCAACCTGTGACTCAGCACCACCATGTCAACTAGACCATGGCACTAAGTGCCCCGTTCAGTCTTTCCTTACACACTTCCAGGGACAGTGACTTTACCACCTCCCTGGGCAGTCCATTCCTATGTGTAATCAAACTTTCCGTGAAGAAATGCTGCCTGATGTCCTAACCTAAACTTCTGCTGGCACAACCTGAGGCCATTTCTTCTCATTCTGTCACTTGCTACTTTGGAGAAGAGTCCGACTCCCACCTGGCTACACCCTCCTTTCAGGCAGTTGTAGAGAGGGATAAAGTCACCCCTGAGCCTCCTTTTCTCCAGGCTAAACAACTCCAGCTCCCTCAGCCACTCCTCACAAGACTTGTGCTCCAGACCCTTCGCCAGCTCTGTTGCCCTTCTCTGGACATGCTCCAGCACCTCAATATTCTTACTGGCCCAGAACTGAACATGGTACTCAAGGTGTAGCCTCACCAGTGCCTGGTGATCCAGATGGCCAGACTATTTTGGTACAAGCCAGGATGCCATTGGCCTTTCTGGCCACCTGGGCACACTGCTGGCTCATGTTCATCCATCAATGTCATCAGGCATTGTCCCAGCCCTCTCCTCCTCTGCCCCAGTGCTTGGGGTTTCCACAGAGAGCCGCCAGAAGAAAGCCAAGGGGACAAGCCAGGATTTTTAATCTGCTGATTACTGGGATTTACACACAGATGCATTTGCAGTGCTTCCCCCTGCCTTCTTGATCAGAACAATTTCCATGGTTTGTCATTTTAGCGCACAGCAGAACTACCTGGGGCGCATTTTGATGTTTTATGTGAGTATGAAAACAGGTAGGCTTATATAATTATTATAGCATAAGGCAGCTGAAATTTGGTGTCATTTTTGAGACTTCTTGCAACACAATTTTTTTCCCCAAATTGTGGATCAATGTTCCTTCATTCCTTGGGATCAGCCCTGCTGTCTGCAATGAGATAAACCCCTTGATTTTAAGTTTGTAGTTCTTAGTGGTGAAATAGAAACAAAATACATCTTTTCACTATTACTGCTCTGCCTTCACATGATTCCACTGGACCATTTGGATGTGTATAGGGACACCTACAGAGACAGCTTAGTGGCATGACTAGAAGACACAGTGGTGATCAGTTTGCATGGGCCTGTGCTGCAAACCCATACTTTCTAGATCGTTAATAGCAGTATCTAAAAAGTTATGTTTTCAGGTGTTTAATAATTGTTAGTAGCTCTTCCATCTTACTCTTGTTACATATTCAGATCACTCAGATCTCCAGAAGGTGTCATAAATATGGAACTACAGCGTAAATAAGACTGGATCTGAAATACTGTTTCAACAATTTTGAAGTATTTTGAAATACTGTCAGACAGAAGTCCAAGATGACCTGTGATTAAGCAGACTTCAAATCCGTTGTTAACCTTTGTTGAAAATACTCTTGGTTTCCCATCAAATACTTACCATGAATTCAGAAGTATTTTGAAAAAAATCTTATACTTAACTTTTCTGCTTCTTCCTCATAGTTGTTTAACCACTTAGTTTTCAACTAAGATAAAATAAATGCGGTATTCAGGAGCTCAGCAGGAGATTGCTTATATTGTAAGTTTGATCCATTATCATATCAGTACACATATGATGAACTAAAATAATAGGTTGTGATAGACACTCCAGTCTTCCTACATAATGCTTATTGATAGCTTTTCATTCTACTTTTGAAGCTTCTATAATCTAAAAGTTTGCGATATAGGCAAGTAGTCATTTCCTCAGAGTTAAGAGAAACGGATGTCTTAAATATACACACAGATCTGATAAGTAGCAATAAAATAGCCCTCTTACTGATTGATGAGATATTTTACCATAAACTGTACCTTTCTTTCTATTTATAGGAGGCAGTCTGGAAAATAATTATGTCATCCCTTTTATTTCCCAATAAACTGTGTGAGCAGTTTGTTCTCATATTCTCTCATGTTGAACTTTACAGCAACATAAATCCACTGACTTCTACGGTGTTATTCTTATCTACTCAACAGTAAGTGATAATGGATTAAGACTAACGGTTGAACTTTACTCTTATCTCCCTTCCAGATTTATTTGGTTTTATGTATTCCGTAGTCACATGGTGACTGAATAGATCCCTGGCTCATTGAACATACTAGAAAATTACTGAAGAGTCTGATATTCCACATTCATTTATACTGGATGTTTCAAGCTGACTTGTCTGACTGGAACTGCATCTCGTTCACCTCATAAGAGTAAACACACACCTAGATAATAAAACTGTGGGAAAAATGCTTCACCGTTGTTGAGCTTGAACAGATACAAAACTTCCTGTGGTGTCATGGCTCATGTCCAGATTTCAAAATAACCCTTAATATGGCACATTAAACTAGGTGACAGAATACTTCTCCACGAGCAGCTCTGATAAAAAGGGAATCTAATTTCATTCTGGCCCATTTTAGACCTGTCTGGTCTGAAATGTTTAATCTTATAATAGTATGTGGAGCTGTTGATTTTCAGGTACGGTTTAGTGGTAATACCTTTCTTCTTGATGACTGGACAATTTACCAACAAATCAACTAATGACTGAATTTCTATTGTAAGAGTAGTGCAAAGTTGCATCACAGATAAAATAAAAAATCACCCTTTATTCTCACACGTGCACCCCCGTTTTCAAGTGTAGTGCAGAGGCTGCATCAGTGTTTCAAACCATTCAGGTAGCAGCAGGTGACCTAGCTCACTGCATATGCATACCGAATAGAGCTAAAAGAGGTTAGCAGAAGGCTTACTTCTTTTTTTGCTTCTATTACTTTAAATTTAGATGTAAAGATTAAAACCAGCTTTGAATTAAAACGGGAAGTCCAATTTAAATATTTCATATGCTGTAAGCACAATGGTAACTATTTCACTCTTTGCCTATATGTGTATATACACATACATATATATATATATATAATAGTGAGGTCCTTATTTATTTTCATGAGATTGAATGGATTGCACATACACATACATGGCCAGTGTGTTCACAACCTCCTTGACTTGCAGATCTGTAACTGAGGGATAAATATAGTGTTTAACTCCAGTCATATTCATTCAAGGAACTTCATGTTGCAGTTGCCAATGAGGACGTCAAAGGAGCCCAACTTCAGATGCAGTATATAAGAGCGTGTGGCACAGTTCAGCTGCTGCCTAAGTGCGATTTAAACTGGGAGTGTAGGAGCTGACAGTCCTCTGAATGGCATGATTTCTTACAGCTGGGAGGGCACACAGAGAACACCACTGCTGTCTGGCACAGGTAGTTGCTTTCTCTGGAAAAATAGGGAGGAGCCACTCCATCACCCCCACTAGTTGAATTTGAATCTTCTCAAGCTGCTTGCGTAGCCACTTTTGAAATCAAGCCAAGATCAAATTCCCTGATGCCAGTAACACTGTTCACTTTAAGAAACCCTCTTCTTTGAAGTGCTTTCACTGCTCCTCATTTGTAGTCAGAAAAAGCCAGGGCTTATTCAACTGAAACTCTCAGGTCTCTTAGAGAGTCTTGATGGAGGGAAAAAAAAAAAGCAACCTGAGGGATGCTGTTTGCAGGACCCCAGACCAGTGTTGCTGGTCTTCAGGCTCTAAGCAGCAGCACCTATTTGTGTTAGCTGCATGCGGAAATGTTTTGCTCCTACTGATGTTTCTCAGGGTAGCACAACTAGTTTGAGTAGTTATGCATGTTTATCTCAGCTGAAGTAAAAGTTTACAGATCTGTGCACCAAATCATGCCACCTACCTTTTATTGTAGTGAACGACATAAATTCAGGGCCAGAAGACAAGCAAAATGAAACAACATATAGGAAATAATATTTTACTTACCATTTGAGAGAAAAAAAATCCCCAAACAATGGCCCCTGCTCTTCCAGCCCCTAAAAAAAAGCAGCTGAGGAAAACCCGAATAAAACAGAACACATAAATAGGAGAGAGAGAGAGAGAGGGTGGCAAGCAGTATTTTGAAAAAGTGGTTTATTTAGTTTGAATTTTAAAAATGTACTGTGTAAAAATTCTAAAGCTTTAGAAATCAAAGCTCTCTTGTAGCATTTTATAGTCTCTACAGAGACTTCCTGTGCAAACCATACAGTTCAACCAGCTATAATTTTTTCTGTGGAAAACGGTTATTCCTTATAATTTTTCCTTACATATTTGATAGCAGAATCAACAGAGTTGATAAGGAAATGAAGCTTTTTTTCTTGATAAATGTTATTACCTTGTGTGAGAATACAAAACTTTCCCTATGTTTTTTTCTGTTTACCCACACTTGGAAGAAAAATTTTTACACACAGATACAATGCTGCTAATGAGAAGGTAATTTCAATTCATTGATTTTTTTTTTAAGTGCTCAGGAGGCCTTTTTCTTGGTACTCTACAAAAGAATAATATTCATTTTAGCATCAACCTGGAAACAGCTGGCAAGTAAACACCTTTATAATTAAAGCTTCCTGTTGTGTGCCTACCATAAAGTCTTACATAATCCTGTATAGATATATTTGTATCTAGTGGTTTATATCCACTGATTCTGATTATTTTTTTTTCACATCATCAAAGCGAATGGTGATTGTTTCCTGTTAAGATAGACAAAATTAAGATTTCCCGGGAGACGGAAGTAGTTATGTGAAGGTTTTCAAAAATGTAGCTACACAGATGGTGAGAAGATTCACATTTACTTAAGTTAAAGAGTTATTTTGTCCTAACAGGCATGACAAAACCTGTCTTCATTCCTTTCTATTCAGCTCAGCAAGTACCTCTCTGCTCCAGTAGTTAATCAGTTACCAGATTCCACAGCTTTTGTTTTCACACTGCTTAATTTTTCTTATTTGACACAGAACCTGTGAATGGATTCAGTCACAGATACAGGTAGAACTTTCAGGTCAGCCTACTCTTTATGATTAGGACTGCTTTTTATTACCATTGCCACCACCGTTGCTCATTCCAAACAGGTAAATTTCTAATAAATATATAGAAAGCAAGCAGTAATAATGTACATTTCCTGTCTTACTATGAAGCTAATTCTGAATATGTAAATCTAGGGTTAATTGATTTACTCTATAAAATTGAACAACTAAAAAAGTTAGTCTGGCAAGAATTAATAACTGCACATCCTACTGTAATGGCACTATGCCTTGTCACAGCAGTGCTGTTATGAGACAGCATATAAAAGTTATGAGACACTGTATAAAAGAGAAGACCAATAGGCAATACTTAAATGACTTGCTCAAAATACTAAGTCATTGGCAGTGGAGTTTCTGTCTCTCACTCCCATGCTAGGTTCATTGAACTGTCTCTCCAGTAAATACTCTTGCAGAGGAGATGATGTTGAGCTGCATACAGAAGGGTCAAAAAGCTGCAATCACCAAAATCCTGTCAACAAACACCATAGAGACTGGCAGTACTCAGACACATTAAGGAGATAGCCATTATACCACTTCAAGCATCAGAGAAATTTTTTGCTTAAGGTTATCTTAAATTAATTTTAAAGAAAGATTTTCAAAACTCACCCTTCTGTTTGAATTGTGAAAAGTTCTGTTCTTGATCGGGGTGATAAATATTTACTATTGACTTCCCCTCCAGCTATAAACCTCAAGTGTAAGTAAGATGAGGAAGCCACTGTGGACCACACTAGAGAATGCCGAGAGGAGATCTGCTGCACCTAAGATATATACAATGTGCAATGGATAACCTAATATGCCTTTCATTTAACTGGCTGGGCAGGTTTCTGCATTCTGGAGAGCATGGAATCATACCAGAATTTGTTGGCATAACAGACCCATCAGACCGGTTCCCGGGGCGCCCAGGAACCTGCCCAACCAGTCTGCATCAAAGGCTGGCCCAACATGCTGCAGCTCAGCTCGGCCGGGGAGGCTTCATACGCGGTGAATTATTCACGCCTCTGTCAACTCCCAACATACTACTCAGAGAGAATGATGTAGCCTCTAGCAAAATAATTTACCGAGGGGTGGGGGAGTGATACATCCTTTTTAAGTGTAGCAAGATCTTATTGTTATAAATTTTCTTTCATTTTATATGCAGATGCACTGGGCTAGAGGTCTTGCCCAGCATAAGTGCAAGGAGAAACAGGAAAGAAAATACCTTTTTTTATAACACAAACCATACAGACTTATTATAACCAAATAACACCAAATTTTTAGTGCGACCAGCTAAAAACTCCTGAAATTATGCACCAAGATTTATTTATATATATACCTATTGTATGCCTAGGATTCAGCATAACTTTGTTACCACATGAGAGACAGGACACTGGGAGCTTGCATGTGGAATATCCACCTTGTGACTTTGGTGGAGACCTAGGTCTGTGCAAGCCCACCCGCAATTATTGCATAGGGTATTTCAAGGTGAAACAGGTCAGAAGACATGTCGTGTATGCGACGTGCTTCCATAACTGTGGGGAACTACAGCAGCTGCCCTGTTACAGTATCACATGGGCTGCCACAGCAGCTGTGCTGCTTCTTGTTCATGGCTGCAGGGCAAGAATACTTGCACAGCAGTCCTGCATATTGCATAGTTATTCAGGCTGTAGGCAGAGATCAGGATATGCCCTGACAGAAGCCTGCATCTGTGTAAACTTACTACTTTTTTTTCCCCCCCAGATACAAATATAGTCCATAATTTTCAGATCTCCTGCTGTGATTGTCAGAGATGTTGAGTAAAATCAGTAAGAGCTGTAAGTCTAACACTTCTGGAAATGTGATCATGAGTACATACAATCAGTCTGCTAAACCTTTGTTTATATTTTATTTAGGCACCTGAATTTAAACACTCAGACTTGAAAAAATTTGATGTGTTAAATGTTATCAAAGGCTCTGAGTAACTGCAGAAAGCTGTGTTTGTTCATAAAATGATCCCACAGTCGTATCACTTATCATTTTTTAGATTGTCTTTTCTTACCCGTTTTAATAATACTTAAAAGACAACTAGTGATCAGAACAGGAAGCTACCATCAAATTCAACCAGCATTCTGCAGCACGGGCAGTATTTTCATCATTAATCAGAATATGAAAAAGTAGACATGCTGATATTTGAATATACTCAGATTATTTTACTACAGGAAAGTAACCCTTCCTAAAAGACCACATATTGTGACAGACTTGAAAGGAAGGCTCTTTTCTGAAGAGGGCAACTAACTGGGCTGAAATGACAGATGTAAGCTGTTTGTGCTTGTAGTCACACAACCTTAGGCTATGATTTCATACAGCTAAGCAGGGCTGGGCTTGGTCAGTACTTGGATAAATGATTTACAGAAAGTCTGCTGCAGGAAGTGGTTTTGGTGATTCAGTAGGATTTACGGAATTATTGGGCACTAGTGCCAGCTGTGATAGAGACATTGAGTTCTGGATATGCCACAATCTTGATGCTATATATTGAAGTTTTTAAGCACTCCAAAGCCCTTTCCACAAGCACTACATCTTGAACTGTAAATCCCTGTCCAATGTGAATGAATTGTGTTTGCCTACAGTTTGTTTTCATGAGTGGCACATAATTGGATAAACTGTGTAACTGGTTAACACAGGTAAACTACCACCCAAAATAGCTGTACGACTGTATAATGTGGAAAAGGTTCTGCTTGCATAACAGAGTTAAGGAGGGCTGATGTGCTTCAAAGTTGGTCTACTGCCAGCTGTGTCAGCTGGTCTCATAAGAAATACTGTCTGAAATTTTACATTTTTCACTCTGAGTGCATTATTAAAACTGGACTCTTATAGTGAACCTGATGGTGGGCCTTTAAAAAACATTGTGCTTGCCATTTAACTTTTTACTGGAGTCTGAAAAGTATAGGAATAAAAGGGATCTTTACTACATCTTCCTTTGACTTGGGAGCTTAAAGGAGACTCTGGCTCCCCCCAAACCAAAACCACCACGTACACACCTGAGAGATACAACAGGGTCTTCTCACCAGTTGGGATTTCTCATACAGATTTGCTGGGAGGGTTGATTCATAAAGTTAGGCTTTTATATTCACATCCACAAATAACAGGAATTTAACTTTTCATAAGTAAAAAGGCAAAGGTATAGGACAAAGAAGTTATTGTATGTATCATTACATTCTTGAATAAACATCACTTGACTCTTGTTCTCAGCCTTGTAACTCATGGCAGTTCTATAGGTACATTTACTACAGATATAAATATTGTAGTATCAGGCTGGCTTGGAGTTCTCTGTGAGAGAGATTGCTTTTCTTAGTGAAGAAGGGAGAATTATTATCTGAAGTACCAAATCCTTTCTTATTTCAAATATAATTTACAATAAATGGATGTCACAGATGAATTCTCTTTCAAATCAAACCTATTATTAAATGCTTTTACAATTGAGAATAAATTATATGTAAATTATATATGATATATATATCATCTCCAGCTTCCGTGAAGAAAAGTCGCATAATGCTTATGTGTGAACTCTACCAATTTATACAGTGACCATATAAAATCTTCTGCAGAAGAGTCTGAGAGGTGCAATTCTGAAAAGTAAGGCAATATAAATGGTGCAGGCTTCAACTTGTTCTTATACTGAAGGTATGCACAAACATTCATGTCTACAAGTATTCATTACAGAGAGTTTACAACATACCTCCCCATAGCTATCAAAAGCTGTTCAGTTCTTTCACAAGCAAATTCAGATAACACACATGTCCCCGCCCCCTATCAGAGTTAGGTAATATTTCTCTCCCCTTGACTAGTTGTGTAGCAGTGTAAGGACAGAAGACTGTTGGTTCATAAAGGCACATTGAAAAATAGGGCAAGTCCTACTTTGGATAATTTCTGACCTAAAGGCTAACTAGAGAAAAATTACTTCAAGGGAGCCGAAGGATGCAATCTAAAGCATTTTCTGAAGCTTCTCTGAGCAAGAACAGGTTTAGAACTTGTTCCAACCAATTTGTTGATGACAACGTCTCATCTACCTTGGCTGAGACAGCAGGACTGGACATTGGCAAGATATAAAAAACAAATTACAAGAGAACTATAATTATTCTCACTACAAGAGTAAGGCTGATATAAAAGCTTGGCTATTTTCCTCTGAGAGGAAAAAGCCTTAAAATGTTATTATTTTTGGTGTAAATCTAACTCTCCACAGTTCTCAAGACTGTCTTTAACAGTTGGTCCAATTTAGTAATTCAAGAAGGGTAATTAGTTTTTTGAAGTTTTGGGTGTAGGGTGGTCTCACTATGGGCTGTAATACTACAGGAATGTTGTGGGGAAATGTAAGAGAAGAACTAATTCCTAGGAAATTCCAGCGTTCTCTTTCATTCTTGGAAAGGAGGAGGGGAAAAAAGGAAATACAATCAGAAAGTAACTGAAGCACCTGAGACCATTACACTGGAATTATTATTCTGGAATGAGATTGCACAAATGGCTGGAACCTCCATTTTTGCCAAATTCAATGTGTGGGGGTACAAATTTCCAGCACTTTCTCATATAAAGGGTGATTTGTTGTTATTTTTTCAGAAAAAGCTGCCACAGATTAAAGTATCCCTTGTCACTGGATTTTCTTCTTGTCTATTGTTTGTATTTGACCAGGTTTGAATTATTATTATAAAGCAGATACAGATATTTAGGAATACTTTGCCTTTTTTTAAAATGAAGATTAATCTTTACAGAAGAGTTAGCATTTGCTATAAAGAGAGTTACAAAGCAGGAACCAGAAGTGGCATTGCTGTCATTGTTTGGGGGTCTGAATAATAAATATTTTTCTGTTATTTGTCTTCTTTTCAGATGATATTGTATTAAGCAACAGGCTTCCTACGTGGAAGCACAGGACATCATGGGAACCACAGTTATCTTTTCACATGCTGAAATTAGATATTTGATTTCTCTATTTTGTTATCTGCACCTTTAGTTGTTTTAAATGTGAGAACTACTTTCTTACCCCTTAGCTTGTACTTATGGCCTCTTCTGCAGTCCTTGGTCAAAGACCTTGGAAAATCGAAGTAGACTGTCTACTACTCATTTGTCTGCTGTTTTACTAATACACTTCATAATTTTATTAAGAAGCTACAGTTTTCCGTTGCAAGGCACTTGCTGAAATATTCTTAGCATCAGGTTTCTCTTTGTGTTTCATATTGCAAAATGTAGTAATAGTTTAAATCAAGCTGTTACTGAAGAAAGAATGACTAAAATTTTCACTAGATCTATTTTTTAAAAAAAGAATATGTATTTGTTGCTTTCTGGTTCTTTGAGAATTAATGCTTCTACAGCTAAATGGCAGTAGTTTGTCAAGGGCTACTGATGTGTATCTAGAATATATAGAATAAGACCAGTCTTTCTTCATCAAAAATATCTACAAAATAGCTTTTTAGACAATTTTGCTAGCTACAACATATTGAAATTACAAGGTGCTATGAGAAGGGGTCTATATCTAAAGTTAACTACTGTTGTTTCAAAAGCCACCTCTTTCAGAACAATCAAGTAACCTATAGAAAACCTAAGGAAACTGATGTTTATATAGCTGCTATACCTGATTCCTCAACAATGTTCTGTGTGTCTTGGGGATATCCATAACTAAAAAGAAATTGGTATTGTCTCATATTTCTTCTATTTACTTTTTGTGTAGAATCATAGCATAGTTTGGGTTGGAAGGGACCTTAAAGTTCATTTTGTTCCAACCGCTCTGCCATAGGCAGGGACACCTTCCACTAGACCAGGTTAATCAGAGCCCCCAACCTGGCCTTCAACACCTCTAGGGATAGGAAGTCCACAGCCTCTCTGGGTAACCTGTTACAGTGCCTCACCCTCAGTAAAGAATTTCTCCCTAATATCTAATCTAAACCTACCCTCCTTCAGCTTAATGCCATTCCCTCTTGTCCTATCACTGCATGCCCTTGTGAAAAGTCTCTCTCCAACCTTCTTGTAAGCCACCTTTAGGTATTGGAAAGATGAAGTGAAAAGAACTTCTGACTTTTGAGAGTGCTTTTCTTTGGTCTTATTTGTCATTGATTCTCATATTAAATTTAATTTTATGACCTCTGACAACCACCCACTGTCCCCACTTAAGTGTCTGAGCAGTTATTTATGTCTTGGCTTAATCGTACTGAACTAAATTATTTTCTGTTAAAATTAATGTAACTAACAGGGAGATTAATTTGTCCTACTTCTTTCATCTGACCTCCTCTCCCTCTCTCACAAGATTAGCTCAGTTGGTCAGAGCATGGTGCTAGTAACACCAAAGTTGTAGTTTGATCCCCATATGGACCATTCACTTAGGAGTTGGACTCAGTGATCCTTGTGGGTCCATTCCAACTCAGAATATTCTGTGAATCTGTGATTTCTTCAGATTCTGTCATGTATGATCAATTGTTCATATTCAGCAGCTACCAAACTACTATCTTCATTGCTTAACCTCTTGTCAGCTCTCTTAGGACTTTAAAAGGAATAGTTCACACCAGTCTGGCAGCATTATTGAAATTGTATAAGAAGAGTGGTTTGTTTCTATGCTTCATCCATTATTTCTTCTTTATCCCATTTAAAATATAGATTATCTACCTTCTGGTCAATCTCAGGAGGAGGTATCTTCTGGCAGAGGGAGGGGAAGAGCAGTGGGAAGTGGGGAAGGTGTGGGAGTGCCATCCCCCAGCACAAGCTTCTGCAGAGCTTCTGTCCACCTTCCTCTGAGACACACAGCTGGAGCCCAGACATTCACGAATGGTAAAGAGGCCGTCACTCACCTCCTTGATTTATCCAGAAGCCAACTTTGCCATTGTCTTCAAGTAGTGCCAATGAAAGTGTTTGTGGATTTTCTTAGTGGAGGGCGTCAGTGAAATAATCTGCCTTAAAAATTCTATACTTAAGCAAAAGGAACTTTTAAACCAAAATTATTAAATTAATATAATGGCAAAGCCTGACAAACTCTATATGAGGATAGTTGAAGTACTGGTAAACCTTGGCATGGTAGACAAAACTGATGAGCCCACAGGATTTTTTTCTTTAAACAAAACACATTTCACTTTGAAACACAGCAGAGGTAGCATGTCTGAGGGGACACACACTCAGGCCTTTTTAATACATGAAAGGGATCAAACTTTTGAGAAACTAGCACATGCACAGTGACCAAGACCTTATTTAATACAATATAAATGTTCTTAGAGGCCTTAATTTAATGAAGAAACTATATAATGAACTGACAGCTAGACAGCAAGTACATTACTGGACTGATTCTAGAAACAACACCGTACATTTTCCTTATTCCAAACTGTTTATGACTGAAGAGACGGGATCAACAGAAAAACCCCCAAACAAACAAACACAGAAAAGGTAATTGTGATTTAATGGTATCTTTTGTGTTAGATTTATCTTCCTCCCTCAGGAAAGCTGTATAGCTAAAACATGAACTCTTCACCTGCACAGGAAAGATGTAAACTTTGAAGTGATTCTTTGTTACGTGATGCTGGTCAAATTTCGTTTTGCACTGTGTTTACTGTGCTGTGCATAACAACAGAGCTTTTTCAATGCTCTAGTGATCAAAAGAAGAAGTACAATACAGACACAATGTAAGTATTATTGTTTCCATAAGTACTTATGAACTTCTGAAAATTCCAAGGGAAGTGGTAATTTGCCTTAAGGAAAGCATATTTTTTGTGGTACTTCCTTAAGCTCCTGACAGAAGGCAGGGTTGTCAGGACTGATGGCTCAGGCCACCTTTATTCCAAGCCTCCACCTGAGGCAAGGCCAGCATCCAGCAGATAGCTCACGGCTGAGTCATGCTGTCTGAGAAAACAGATACTACAGGATTTCAGTGTAGTGGAGTTTTTTGGATGATTCATTTAAATTAGACCAAATTAATCTGCAGCCACTTATACTGACTATATCAGCTAAGCTAAGTCAGGAAGTCTGGTTTTGACTGTGGATTTCAGTGATTAGACAACTTTTTGGATTTGCTCAGTGCAGTTAGTTTAAAATCTCATCTTTCATCAGTGTGTCTGACATGGGAAGATTAGAGAAAAGTAAGCTAAGGCGTGAATTTACAGCACTCTGGCTACTTTGCCCTATTCCCTTCCAAACAAACCCTTATATTAAGTTTAAGTATATCCTACTGTTGAAGTGGACCAACTAGTGAACCATGATGGCATTCCCTAGAGTTCTTGGCAGTGGTTACCTTGTATAGCTGGGACTTAAGTTAATCTATTGAAACTTACTCTATGCCCTATCTCGTATTGGCCTTTTTAGCCACCAACGCGTCTGCAACAAACGTGGGTAGAGCCCTTCCCAAATCTTCGTTCGCAAAGCCTAGCCATGATATGATATGATGACTCTATCCCACATGTGAGATTCATTTTATTCTTCTACGACTAGCACAAAGTGGGCAGAAATGTCAGTAAGCCTGACCTGGAGCATCTCGTCTAAACTGGCACTTGTACCGGTAAAGTGTGCAGATTAATTGGGTGCTATGTAATTCAGGTATCCACCCTTTTTGCAAGTTCTCACAGTATGTTCTTCTTCAGGAAATAAATCACATTTTAAGAGATGTGTTTTTGAAAGTAAAATAATTAGAATTTGATCTAGAGTTAAAAAAACCTCTACTTGTTCGGTGTGTAAAGGCCTTGAGTGTCTCTATTTGTAAATCAGCAATGTGGTTTTCTTCTCACCTAAGCATCTGGAAATGCAAAATCAGAACACAGTGGTGAAACCATTCTTTTTTTGGCCCAACACTGAGAAAAATGCACCTTCTAGAATTAACACAACCACATTTACGAGATGTGTCCCCCCCACCCCTGTGTGCACCCTAATAATCTATTTCTAGCTAAAACTAACTGGGTAACAACAATCATTCTCAGCTGGCCCAAATACAGACTCTCCACCTACCTGCTTGTAACTGGGCTGACTCATACGCCCAGAGACCAGACAATATGCTATGTAAAATGGCAGCAAATAGGAACCTAAAAGGCAGCAAAGAATACTGTCTAACAAACCTTGTTTGAATTCAGTGAATGAAATTGTGTGAGCTAAGTGCAAATCTGAGACAACACTTTCCCCCACCCCAGCAATTTAAAGTACATATGGAATAGTGAACAAACAGTGTATATGTACCTTCAATCATATTTTTTTTTTCTGACACTCGTGTCTGTAGTTCACTCCTGGCTCCTATTCAAGCAAATACAGGAATATAATTAGTTCTAAGAACAAATATCAGGGACTCATATGTGAGTTATGCTTTAAAAGGCACTGAAACAAAAGCATAAAGTGTTAAACGACATCTAAGGTGTTGAACTAGGCTGTGCTACCATTTAAGCAGGCTTCCTTTTATAAATTGAGGGATTGTTATTTCATTAAGGAAGTGCACAAAATTATTTTTCATCCTGAAATGGATGATCTCAGTGTAGGTGCATAAAAAAGTTGTTCTTTTGTGCTTTCTCCTTTTATTGATTGGCTGCTCTTTAGGTTTTGTGTTCTAGGATTCTTCAGAGGCTTCTCTCTATTTATTCTGTGGGGTCACACAGAACCAAGGCATGAAATGGGTTCCCCTGTTTCATAAACTGGGCTGGCAAGGATCCTGCTGCCTAGATGTCACTGCTGGAAGGGACAGGGAGTGCTTGTTGTCCATGCAGACAATTGCTGCATCCCCTGTGCAGCCAGCTATCCAGTTCTTCCACAGTAAAAGGCCAGCAAAATACATAAATGGTGACTATTGTGAGGTGAGAGCAAAGGGGAAGGAGGGAATATATCTCCTTGCAGGAGTAATCTGCTGCTTCCACTTTCTTCGCTGCAGCAGCAGGGGTTAAACCCTCAGTTCCCCCATTTTGTCAGCACATGAGTTACTTTGTCCTCTTTTTTGGGGTGCCAAGATCCCATATTCCTTACGTGCTGAGAAGGACTGGGACAGCCCAGTGTCAGCAATGCTGTTTTCTAAGAATTCTGCACCCTTATATACTTACTGCTGAGATGATATCTTTGCTGTTTTTTCAATCATGTCTGCCTTTGATATTTTAAACACAAAGTAGTACAAGGATTAATGCATACTGGAATGTGCATACTGGAACAAGGCCTATTTGTTACAGGAAACTATTGTCACGCGTTACTGACAATCTGACATAGGCTCAATTGTCTGCATTGCAGCATAAAACTTACCTTTGAGGAAATAGAAACCATATATCAATGGCTAATCTCCAGGTTGTTTTCTTAACATCAGTGAGAAACAATAATTCAGTGACAGAGAAGTTGTTTTCTGGTCATAGGTACTCTACCTGGGTCACCAACAACACCAGGGGGATTTTCTTTAGTAAATATTTTTTTCTTTTTTACATTATTGCAGTGCTAAGCCAGAGGAATAGCACCACCAATAAACATTCTGGTCTCAGCCAATTTCCTGGTACATAGGTTGATTTCAGCTAGTACTGGAACTGGTTTAAAAACTGAAAACAGCTGCTTCGGTTTCCTCTTCTTTATTTGAAGTTTCTAGACCATGTTTTGCCCATTGCTGTGAAAAAACATGGAAGCTCAAGTGTACCCTGGCCTCGCACCAACTTGTGCGCTTAAAAACTAGGCAGGATCTGGCCCTGCCTCTGTCACTGAGATCAAAATACCTTTTTTAACATAAAAAGGAATTTATTAGTAGAACAAAAGTCAAGCCATTGAATTGTCTTGCAAAGTTTCTATTAAGGGACACCAGAATTACTGAGAATCCAAATAATATTTATCTTCAGTAAAACTGAGGGAGTTTTGATCTACCATAGGCATGACATAAAGTTTAGACTCAGCCCCTGGGGGTGAGTGATATCAGGAGTGATCAAGGGCAGGAAAGCTGGACAGGGTGCTAAATTTTGTTTTGCTTCAGGCTTACAACAGTCCTATTGCACTAGAACAGCATCTTCTCTTTTTCAGCTGGCCTAATGAAATATTCCACCGCTTCTGGACATGTGGGTTATAGGGACAGAGGGAATATATACAGCACTGAAAATCCCATTTGGGATTGCAGAGCACACTCCAAAGCACTTGGCTGGTGGGCTGCAGCCTGTACAGCAGCATCCTGTGCTGTGGTTGGTGACAAGTCTTGCTAAGGCCAAGGTTGGAGAAGGCAGCAGCTGACACCAGTGGTGATATTCAGGTTGTGATTAAGGGAAAGAAGGGCATGGGAACAGAAGGGATGACAGCTGACATAGCAACAGAAGTATGAATCGGAGTACAGGCAGGGGAAGGAATTTGGACTAGAACAAAATTTGGATTTGAGTTCGAAAGTTTTCTTCTTGTGAAAGTGAATGCCTGCTGCTACTTACTCTGAATATACTCATTCTCAGGGGTTTATACTGTTACCCAACTTCTTATGAAGCAGTTCACAGGTACTTGTCAGAGGCAACCTGCATATTCATTTTCTGAAGAGAATTTAATCTTGTTTATGTGGAGGAAGTGATTAGCACCTTTGCTAAGCATATTGTAATCTAGAAACCAGACAATTCCAACACCTGAAAAACAGTAACGTGAGTGTTTCAAATCATCAGCATAATTTTCAGCAGTATCAATCAAGCAACATGCTTAAGAAATCAAGAAAACATCTTTATCCAAGCCACTTTCTCCCATTTCTATTCTGGTTCAAATTTTCCTCTGATTCAACTTCAGAATAACCACCTTATGGCAATTGTTAGGAAGGTTGGAAGAGTTAAATCAGGGTGAATATGGCCCTTTTGTTTGTGCTATCTGTACTTTTTGTACTCTAAAGCCCAGAGTGACACTTGATATTGTACTTAGTCAAAGCTTTTCAAAGGGCGCTCACTGTATCAGATTAATGATGCTCTGAGTTACACAGGCAGCAAATCAACCAAATCAATACACATACAATAGTTCAGGTGGCCTTTTTTTTTCTTTCTTTTTTTTTCTAAAGAATGAAGGACTTGCTGTGGCAACACCACCGGAAAGATAGAAATATGTGGGCAGATGGCAGTAGGGCCTCGTTTGGACAAGTGAACAGCCTGAACTAGTGTCATCTCACCTGGCATGTGACCTGAGAGAATTTGGCTCTGAGTTCTTTCCTCCCTTTTGCATGGCCCTTTGTTCATTGTCTTTCAGCGGTGACTGATGTTTGAAATACATATGCTGCTGCTGCTTACAGAGCTCTAGGACCAGAGGAAAACAACCTGAACTTTGGGGACATTTCAAAAGCAAAAGGACACATCTATCTTGGGACAGCCATTTAGTCTGGTGTCTTTATAAAGTTTTGCCCCTGAAAACACAGCAGTTGCCTAATTTTGAGCAGCCATTACCTTACTTTTACTTTGAGGGGACGGACACTCAGGTCAGCTGGGACCTCTGCCCTTCCATCAGGGCAACCAGCCATCTCAATACATAAGTGCAAATTGATGTGTGAAATACTTAAAAGAAATCCCGATGCTAGGAGAAAAAAAAGAGATAAACCTGCCCATTTTTATGCAAATGTTTGGGTCAGAACAGTAAGAAGGTCTCAGCCTGAGGAGTTTGCCTCTGCAAGACCAGACTACAAGCCTTCCAGAGAAATTCCAATGAGATTGTTTTTACAAATGCTAAATTGGCTTTTCTGTTTCTTTTCTTCTTCTTTTTTTTTTTTTAATTAGGTTACCTGGTTTTATCACGAAGGAAATCAAAAGACACACAAGCAACATAAAAAAAGCTAGGAGAAGATACAAGTGCAGAGAACCTGGCAAAAGACTGCCAGATGAGTGACCCTGGGGAGGCTGAGCTGGTTTCTGGCTGAGTCTGAGATTCCAGAATTAAACTGAGCAAGTTACACACACTGGCCACTTAGGAAAGGGAGATGCATCACAACTGGAGTTTTATTTCTGTACTTCTTGTTCGTGTGTAACTGGAAGACGCCTAATAGCAGGAATGCTGTTGCCTCAGATCCCAACTGGAGGAGATGATTACTTACGGCAGAGCGTATGTGAGGAAAGATGTTGGCTTCCTCTTCAGTAGTACTTTCCCCAATTTGTTACACAGCATGACAAATAGAACAACACTTCCATGATGTTTATATGTTTTATAACACATGTTAGCATTAGAATCAAGACCAAGTGCCAAGATAGTTAATTAATTCCACTTTCCTGAATTAACCATAAGGTTTGAGTTATGTATGATAATTATCTCCTTTAAACTGTTAAGCACGCAGAAAGTGGTTATTGCCCACTGTCTTTCTACCTGCACCATGGCAGGGACAGTGAATCTTGCTGTGTGTGTGCTCGTGTGGTGACACAGTAGTGCCACACACCTTCCTGCTGCTGTTAGAGCCATGACAAGCTGCTCTGGCGGCCCTGCGGTGCTGGGCTATGCTGCTGCGTGCAGCTGCCAGCAACTCACTGCCTGAGGAGTTCCCATTCCAGGAGGTGAGGCAGAAAAGGGTAAGGCACTGGTGTATCATCATCATGGCTGCAATATGGAGGAGAAGAAAAGATACAGAGAAGTGGTGACAGGTCCATGGTTGCCCTGAGAAGCTGGAGTCACTGTAAGGAACTGAATTCCCCAGGTAATCTATGTCTCCATCCCGGGACTTACCCACAGAGCTGCTACCTGTTAAATCATAAAAAAACTTAGAGGTTTCTTTTAGAGTTTAGTTTCCTCATATTGCTAAAACAATGCCAGTCCCTGGCCATGCTTGCTCCATGTAAGTTCAAGGGCTCTGGCACCTTGAGCAAACAAGGAAAACCACAATCAAAGGGCAAAACATGCTGCTCCTTGCTTGGACGTCTAGTTTTGTTCTTTCTGCTGAAGGTGCCTGGTTTCATTTCAATTATCTTAACCTGATTAGCCTTCACTGGACCTGTTTTTTGATAATGATCCTAAACTTAACAGTCTGAGGCTGCTGTGTGATTCTGTAGAGTGGTATAGGACCTCCCGACCTGCTTGCAGGACCCATTACAGGCCCTCTGTACAGAAGATGGTGAATTTAGTGGTTCTGGTGCATTTGGTGTTTTATGGCAACAAATTACCAATGTCCTGTGGTGGGTCCCATGGCCCTGATAGAGCTCCCTAAGCCATGTGTGAGACTTCACTGCATAGAACCAATGTACTTGAGTCTGCTTTGAGGTGCATGGTTTGCTTCAGTGGTTCTTCTGTGGGCTTCTGGCATACTCTGAGATACAGCTCTCTGTCAGTTTACAGGATAAAGATGATGTATCTGGTCCATATTTAAAAGCTAGACCACCATCCGTCCCAGCAATCCATAGTGAGAAGGCAAAACCAGAGGATAGTGTATGAGCAAATGATGAATTTCAGCTCCTTCCCAGAGAGCTGGGCAGGGAGGAGGAGGTGTTCTCCAGATCACAGCTTTTCCTGCTGGTCTGGGGAGCTACAGCAAATGGAGGTGGTAGGAATCCAGCTCAAAGCTTATAAAGCTGAGGTCCCTGGAGAAGGACATTGCTATAAAAATGCCTGCTCTTAGCCTACTAGGAAAAGAAAACAGTTAATGGTGAAAAATTAGAGTGTTTTTACAATTGCATTTAAAACCCGAGGGAAGCCTGTAATGGGCTAAATGGACTACTTAGAGAAAAGCCCATATGTTTTCCTCTTTTTTGTGTGTGTTTTAATTTACTGTGTGTAGCTGCCATTATCCATAAACCAGAACTTACTACTCTGTTACAACAGGAGAAAAGAACACTTTATTGTCTGCTGTTGGCAGATCACCCAAAGTCCCCTCCCAACTTAACAAGCATTAAGCTTCAATAAGACACAAGACACTTCAGAAAAAAAACATCGCCACAAGGCTAATGATGACAACAGCTGCCAGCAAACTTTCCATTGCAAGCAAGTAAAGACTTGAAACAAATTTTAGCTCAAGTTTTGTTTTAGTAGCATCAGTGACATGTCTGTACCGGCAACAGCTCAAATTGCATTCCTTAACACTAGGACTGTAGACCTATCTCCTGGAGTCATTACATTGCAACAGCCTGGTAGTCACGAGTAGGGTTGTGAAGTCTTTAATGAATCTGACCTTTTTCTTCTTTTAAGAAGAGGTATTTATGCCCTAAATGGCCAGTGAGACAAGTCACTGGAGTCTCATACAGATGAGAATTTCTTTATGCAAAAGAAAGTTAAAGTACCTTTCATGTTTGGAAGAGGGCACGAGAAGGAGGTTGTGGACCTCAACAAAGCTGAAGAGAAAATAAATTTGTAATTTTGTTTACTTTTCTGATACTAATTTTCATCTTAGCAAGTAATTTAAAGCCTGGTCCATATCAGTGACCTTACCTACATGAATAAGAGCTTTGTACAATATGAGTAGATGAGGTCTGACCTCCATTCATTTTTACAGTCTATAGTGCAGTGCAAATTTTACTTGTACACCTCTTTCTCCCAACAGGGTGGATTATGAAGTTGCTCTACATGAAGTTGCTCTATACAGAAAGCTTTGAAGATAATTAGATGAGAACAACACAAACATCTTGGTAACAGTCTGAACAATGTAAATACAAGATGGTAGAACACAGGTAGCGAGTACAGATTGGTAGGAAGAATAGTTCATGCTGTCTGTCAGTTATTGATGCCCTCTCCCTTCTCAGAACAAGTGTTGCCGTTTTGTTCAGCATCCTTAAGACCTGTAAAGAAATAATGAACAAAGGCAGGCTGGAAGGCCCTTCTGACATCCTGTCTTTTCCATCTTGTGAAAAGAATGATCTTAAAATGGAGACTATCTTGCAGGGATGGAGTCAGCCATCAGTAAGTGAAACTTACTCAACAAATCTGCTCCTTGTGCTGCAATCAGGAACATTAACATGTCAGTTTTCTGACAAAAGTACATTTTTTTTGCTCTGTGTGACCTAAGACAGAGGCAGAAATTGCAGTTGTTCTAAGAAGAATCAGGAAATTTTGGGTCACATGACCTGCATCTCCCTTACTTGGTGGAGCACAAGCCAGAAAGCTGCCTGAAACTAAATGCACTCTGTGTGTCTGCAGTTCTGGTCCTAAAGTACAGTTCATAAGCCTAAAGTGTCTTGCTGAAGACACCAGCCTTTTTAAAAGGCTCCTACGCTGACTTGTCTGCATTGTACTAACCATGTAATTTTGCTGCATGGTGACAACAGCATATAATAATAACATGAGTTAGCATGGCTTATGGGTTGGCATATGTTTGAATGTGGACTAAAGAATAGTATGGCTCCAAATCTCTGCTTGTTTGAAATTCCTGTGTTTTGGGCATTAGTATTGAAATTATTCGGACATGAAACAAATTTGAGCTAAGCATGTGCTGGGACACAAGCTTGAAATACACTCTAAAAGTAACCATGGTGGTGTCCACAGCCATGCAGACTGTAGTGCAAATCCCGTTACTGAACCTGCATAGGCGCACAATGATGTGACCTTCTGCTTTTGTTTAATGATGGTGCAAATACACCAAATAAAGTGTGCACTTACCCAACAAAAATACAAACCTTCTAAGATGCTTCTACAAGAATGTTTTATATTTTTGGTCCTATTGTCAGCAGAATAGTACAGGCAAAAGGATTGTGCTATTAAGGACTTACATTGACTAAAGAAAAAAAAAAGCTAATCGTAAAAAGTAAAGAAGAATATTGGATTTGAGAATTTATGTATAGAAAACCTGATTTTGTATAGAAAACCTGATATTAAAGCTGCAAAGAATCCTCGTCTGTATTTCAGGGATGTAATCCTGGTTACTTATATACAAAATGCTTGCCTGTCTTGATTATTTAGGATATATTTCTTAATTTCTTTTGGAACAGAACAACACCAAATTGCTATATTCTTACTTCAAGGCAAAACTCACGTTTAACCTAAATGAAACCTAAATGAAACTAACTTGGCTTGATTTATCTTTTAGTTATTTTCTATGTGACATATTGTGTTATTAATTTAGACAGGACACTCCTCATTGTTTTCACTGGAGAGTCCTGCTTAAAACATGAACCCACATTACACTGTCCTAATGATGAACTTGGAATAAGTATTCAGATCTGAAGGAAGAGACAATGTGATTTTGGAAATCTATTAATTTTTATGCAGCTTGACTTGAAAAAAAGAACATGGAGATGAAGTTCAGTTTGAATTCTGACACTCAGAATTCATTTTTCCAGATGAAGCTCTCTTTCCTAAGAAGTGAGCTTCATTTTGGAAAAAAAAAAAAAAGAAAAAAGCAAGGAAAAAAAAAACCCTTGAATTGCATCCTCCCACAAGGACATTTAATTTAATAAAGCAGCCTCCTCGGGATTGCTCCACTGTTGCTTAGGCGCCTCAGGGGGAGGATTCTTCCTCATGAGGGGGAGGACCTTGGCCAAGCATGAGGGAGACACTAAGGCTGGGTGTTAGGGAGTGGATTTGTCCCTGAGGGCAACATTCCCCTTTCCAAACAGCTGTATGGATTTCTAATGCAAATTCTGTCTTAATTATATGTGTGAGAGCATTCATTTTTAGGTAGGTCAACCATTTCACACTCCTCTCTGAATTCCCCTGGCTAGTTTGCTTGGTCTAGCAGTTTGCAGAAGTGCCCACCCTATGTCCTGGTATGGACCTGCCACCCCCCTCCATCCTTGCCCCCAGGACGTAGGATAATAAAAAGGTAAATGACTTGTTGGCAAGTTTTACAAAGGTAATCTGAGTTTTGGCTTTAGTGTGCCAGTGTTGGTAATCCCAGGAAGAACAAGTTAGCCCTTCTGCCTTTCAAGGTGGAGACAGTGGAGTCTCCCCTGTCTGTAGCCAGGGTCTGGAGTGGTTTAGTTGTCTGCTACCCCAGCACCAGCCACCCACCAGCTCCCAGGGCCAGAGCTGCTCCTCTTTGTCACACTGTGTTGGCAATTTCGTGTTCCAGCATCGGTCTCCAAAATAGAAGCAAAAGACAAAATCCTCTCTATGCCCCTAAAGGAGTGAAAAGGTACTTTCTCTGTCAGCCTTAACATGAGCAAGACTGAAATGAAGCCTCCCCTTGCACTCCCTGCTGCCCACTGCCTTTACAATAGTGCTAAACTCTTTCAAAATGTGAAACAGATGCCTGCTTTTGGGAAGCTCGATGTGTACCTGTTGCACACTGCCTTCAACCCAGCAATGGATGCTGTCCAGGAAATGGCAAAGCAGGATGTAGAGTTTTACATACACAAATAATACACTCTTCTATCCAGAAGCAATATTCTAGGGATATAAAATAATGTTATTTGTTACTACAGCATTTCAGGCCAAACAAACTAAGAATGGGGCCAGGAATGAGCAGATTTGCAACAAATTTGCATGGAACAAAACTCTTATTAGTTGGTCAGCATTCTTGTGCAGCATCTTGAAGGATGATTAGGTACTTTCCTAGCTTTGGGAAATATTGGGAAGGACTAGTCCTTTATTGTTGCTTTTTTTGATTTTTTTTTTAGGTGGTGGGGTGGAGGGGAGTTGGAAGAACATATGTATGTGTGATTTTTTTGTTTAATCTTTGTTCTTTTGCCTCCCATGGCAGTCTCTCTGGTTTGTCTTACCTATTTGATTGAGTTTTCAAGAGGAAGCCAAGAAGCTGTGAAAGAAAGGACATTGAAACTCTCTTACATCCAGCAGCAGGAATGCATCTGGCAGCACATTCATGCGTTTAAGCCAAATTTTCTCTGATTAAATGTTTTTGGCAAAAAATCAGAATTGGTAAGTACATTGCATATTGAGCTCCTTTCCAAAAGTAAAATGAGAAAGGAGGGGAAATACTATCCAGTTCAGAAAAACTCGATGGTACTATGTTTTGATATCTAGTTATGTATATTTAGCTTAAAACGTGAAAAGTGGTGGTTGCCAGTGTCGGGATCACATAATCAGACTTTTCAAGAAAAAGTCGGCAATAACGCCAGATGGCGCTTAAAGCCCAAAATAACCCTAAAAATGCCTTAACCGCAGGGCTTCCAGTGCCACCTAGTGCCGCCACCCGCCCTCCTGCTTCGGGCAAGTAACATCTCAGGCAAGGAGAGCCGCCAGAATGGCTAACTTCTGGAGGAGCAAGTTAGGCTCTCTGTGTTCATCATGTGCAACATACGCAATGGTTTGAGATGGGGTGTGTGTCTGGAGGCAATACTACCATCTTTTATTATTCTGACTCTATTCCTGCTCTCCTCCTAAAGCATCCCACCCTCAAGGACAGTGTACTGGTTTAGGTGCACTTTTTGCTGTTCTCATGGTATTTTTGACAGCACTGAAATTTGCTGTCAAAAATCATCAGCACTATCAGAAACCAAAACGTGTAAGTAAAAAGAGGCAGGCTGTGAGAAAGTAAGTATGTCTTCTTCAGTATCCCTTTCACAGCGATACTTTGCTCACTTACATGCTTCCAACAGAGGTTTTGCAAACATTAATGAGTTATTATTATAGCTATTGCCATTATACTTTGTTTGCTTCCCTTTATCCCATAACAGTGAAGCAAACAGAAGGGAATTATTGTAGTCAGTAATTTTCAAGGATTCGTTTTGAGCAACAAATCCGTGGTTCCTTCTGGTTTGCTGCTGAGCTTGCAAATACTTAGTGGCAATCTCTGTTGTTCATCACAGGGGAAAAATTTTAAAGCAAATGAACATCAAAGAAGTAGCAAGAGGAGAAGGATTGTCAGTTTCCACATTAGACTATCCTATGTAAAAAAAAAAAAAAAGACGTTTTATCTCTGAATGAATGGGATGGGACTTACTCATCTCTCCACATCTGCCTGCTTTACACAGTCCTTCAGCCTGCCTGAGCATGCATGTTTTCTGAGTGGGATATGTCCTGTCCTGTTATGTCAGCTCCTTTTCTCCTTAAAAAAAAAAAAAAATAGCCAGCAACAATGTTCTTTTCTTGCAGATTTATGATTTTCTGAGCAGTGATTTTCTACATTTGGCTGCTTCATTGCACACTGAAGACTTGCCATTGCTAACAGAATGAAAATCTTCCTAGTAGTTGAAACATGTTAATTGCAATTAATGAATACAACAAATGCTTACAGGCATTGCCTGTTAAGTCACTATTTTGCATAGCAACCTGTTGCCTTATAATGTTGTTCCCTCATCTGTGCCAGTTCTCTATTCCTCCCATGGATCACAATCGTTTACCCACAAACAATAGGCAAATATGGGTGTTGTTATGTTTTGGGGCATCTTTCCCCCCTTCATCTAAGTGTTTGTGGTGTGCTTTGTCTGTAAAGGTCACCTCAGCCACCTAGAGGAACCTTCCCTGGGAGAAGGTCAGTGAAGGAGTGAGAAAGAGCCCCCCAGGGCCTCACTGGTTCTCCCTGGGAGACACAAAAGGGACACACAGAGAACTGACAGCAGTCTGAGTTTTGAGTGTATAACAAAATGAGGAAGAAAACTTTTAATTAGCTCATCTAGAGAAAGCATGGGGGAAATAACAGTCTTTCTCACCATATATTTTTTGAAACAGAAATGTTCTATTTGCTATATAATTAATATGCATTTTTTGGCTGTCAGTGTCATAAGAAAGTGCCATATGCAAGTGTCAGGCCCAGGTTTAGGAGAAGACAGTGATAAACACTGCACTTTTACTAGCTTCAGTGGAACGAGTTCTCAAAATTAAATGCATGCTAAACAGTCGGGGGGTTAAGCACTTCTGTACTGTGAGATCTCTGCTTGAGTATTTTGCTGAGTCGAAGCCTGGGACACATGTGGACCCCTACTTGCATGTAAGGCAAGGACACCCAGTAGAGTAGAAGCATGACTAAGAATGCATTCCCTCGAAGACACTTGGAACGGATACTTGTGCCTGCAGTAAAGATTGTCTGATGCTTCCCAGTGAGAAAATGGGGCAGAGTAAGTGGGAACAGATGTGGAGATGGAGAGAGAAGCCAGGGAGAACAAGAACAGCAGTTTTCCAGAAAGAAAATACATTTTTTTTCTGTGATTGAACTGTGCTTTCCCAACTTTCATCTTTCATTTGCTGTCTAACAAATAGCTTTGAATATACTCATTAAAATTCTGTCTCATCTCCCTCCCGTGGCTGGGCATAGACAATAGTCTTCTACTGTGTCATCAAATGCTCAAGCAGATTAGGACAATCGTAGGCTGTGCTGTGGATCTAAGTTTTTGGGACCTGATGACTACTCATGAAGTTTTCCAGTACTCTCTCCCTCTTTCTTTTTTTTTTTCACTTTAATGGAATTGCATGTAAAAACTACATTATTTAGCTTGCAAGTCAAGCACTGCAAAGTAACAAAATATCAGAAATAAGTTGTCTGCATTACATTAATTTGTCTCTTCCGTGTTCATGACATTTACATGATTTTTTCCTGCCGGATCCTTAACTGCATAGGATGGACTGTATTCTCAGATCGAATCAAGCTTCTGTCAGTCTCATCTCTGGGAAAATGCAGAGGATGGACCCAAAGCTATGGTCTGGGCCACTGAAAAGTTGCAGTTTGCTATAGTAGTTCTGTTAAAATCCAACTACAAGAGAAATTAATATTTCTGGAAGCAAAAGCAATCAAATGCTTGCTGTTTTTCATCCTCCTCTTTTTGAAACTTATAAAACAGTGTGGGTTTGCTTATGCTTTTTTAACAAGGCAGGTGGTGAATTCCCAAGTGAATTGTGTCTTGCCTGAACCCTCTGCTGTTTGGTTTGGCTTGTAATTAAAATCTTGGGTAAATTACATGGAATATTTGTGCTGACTTATTCCTCTTATGGCTTGAGCAGTCCAAATGGATCAAGCAGGAGAAAAGAAAAAGGAGCTTCCAGTCAGATGAGAGCCATCAAAGCCTATGGAGGTTGACCCTGGTACTTGCTGGTTCTTTGCAGACAGCACATGAAAAGCAGAGTCCTTGAGGTGCTCCTTTCCAGCAACTGGTTTCAAACCCTCGACAAAAAAGTATGTGAAAGGCTTACATTTTATTCATGATTTTTCTGAGCCACTGGAGTCAAGTAGGTTTAAGTAGGTGCTATTTAAAATGTCTCATTTGGTCTTTCCTAATGAAGATACCAGAAGATGTAGTTGCCTCAGAAAGGATCAAATGCCATAACAGATGTTTTTTAGAGGTTCCTTAATGGAGATCCAAGTGCCACCTGAGATTCAATGGAGAGACAACTTGCATGCCTAAATGTATGCATGAGGAGCATACTCAGGAACAGAGTCCAACATTGGGACCCTGGGTCTCAAACTTGTGGCAGACTTGCCTTAACTCATTAGACTCCTTCTTCTCAAAGAAAGCTGGATGGAAAAGTGTTGTCAACATAGCCGAGCTGATGATTAAAGCTTTTTGTTTCTGGTGGGTTACTTCTGCATCACTGTGTAAGCTAATGCTGGCTTAAGGATTCGTATTAAGAACTTTCAAATATATCCTTAGCTTCCAACCAGATGCCATGAGTGGACAGTCCCAGAAGAAATTATCTCCCTAGGAAAAAATGAAGAGAGGGATGCAAAGAATAATTGGTTTTACTGGCTGAGGTAAACCATAGCTGCAATATGCATGACCTCTAGTGCTTTTTCTGGGGAACGTAGCCAAAATCTGTTAGACTCAGTTAATAGTGGAAATTCTTGTGACAAAGAGATATTCTTACAAGTTTGCTAATCCTTCCCTATTGTACAAGTTTGTCTCACCAGAAGAAATACATATTTAAATTCATCAGATGACTTTAATTTTAAAAGCATACATTAAATTATTGTTTGAGTAGGCAAATAAGACCCTGGTGTCACTTTTTCTTGTCATGGAAGGTCTTTGAGGCCTCATCCACACTCAGCAGTAAATTCACATTCACCCTCTGGGTGATCTGGCATAGAAGAGAGCAGAAGGGGCAGTGCCACTGCTGCCCTGCAACAGCAGAGGAGCTGCTCAAGATTTCACTCTACAGCCTTTACTCCTGCTGTAGAGATGTTCTATTAAAGCCCTTTTAGAAGCAAATACAGCTGTTTGTCCTTTTAAATGCTCTTCTCAATAAAGGCAAAAGATGAGCAAAGAGAAATTTTTTTTCCAAGACAAAAATGCTGAAGTGATAACTGTCTGCTTGAATATAGACATAATGAAAGGCTGAAGCAGAAGATATGTCCTCCTTTTCCCTTTTTGGCATTGCCCTAGAAACCTTGTTCTTCACTTTAAGCACAAGAGAGCTCCTGAAGAGGGTAGAATTAAGATTTATTTATTCAAGCCCTGTTTTTTGCTGATATAGATTATAGCAGGATATTTAGTTAATAGGAGGCTAGAAACCATGGTACAGTGATGTTTGGCTCAGAGATGGGCCTCAGTGTCCATACAGGGAAAAAAAAAGATTTTCATATTGTGCATAAACCATCAACCCATTACTCCTCTACTACTCTCAGAACATTGGTTTCCTGCTGGTAATAAAGCACATCAGAATATCCTATAAAAAATGTTTTCTTAGTCTTGGTATCATAATTGCTTGTACTGAGTAGCAGTTTCACAGATATTTTAGTCTCCTGTCTTGACCTGGCTGTGCTGGATTCTTTCCCCCCACTATTACTACAGTTTTTTCTTACTTATAGAAAGAACATACACCTTGTCTATATGAAATTGGCATATGAGGGAAAGCTTGGTATTTAGAGAGGGAAAACTTGATCTGATACAAAAGCAAGTACACCCAAGATATTTGCACTTATAACCTGCTTCATACAGAAATGCATATTACCGTCATGCTGCCTGTGTGCCTGTATTTCAGTCCTCTATAACTTTTGAATCTCACAGAATCATCACAGTTGAAAGAGACCTTCAAGATCATCTAGTCCAACCATCAAGTTAGCACCCCTATAATCACCCCTAAACCATATCCCCAGAGGCCACCTTGAGATGCCTCTTGAACACTTCCAGAAATGGTGAATTCACCACCTCCCTGGGCAACTTATTCTGATGCCCAACCACTCCTTCAGTGAAAATTTTTTTCCTGATATCTAATCTGAACCTCCTTTGGTGCCACCTTCGAATTTGCTGACTAATTTCAGTTCATTTGATGAAGGAAAGTTAACAATAATTTCTTTTGTGTTTAATGAAAATTAGTAGCCAAGCAGAGTTGAGGGGTTTGACTCATTTTTCTGCTGAGGGAAAGACTTCATTATGAGCAAAACATTATTACTGGACATCAGAAAATCCTCATGGGAGAGAAAAGGAGCCGATAGATGCCTCAACCTCAGGAAAAGTGTCAATCAGAGTTTGCATCTTATTAGACACAAGATAATTCAACCACAAGACACAAAGCCACAGGAAACTGGACTTCATTTTCTGTAGCTACTTGTTCTCTTAAATCAGAATATTTGGGGTTTTCGTCTCTCTTCACTTCCAGAGAATTATTACTGTGCTATGATCCTGGTCTTTGAACTTACAGCATCTTTATTTTTTAACTGCAGCTCCTTTTCCATTAGTTCATAATACTTCATGGATGTAAAAGTTAATTGTGTAAAATGTGGATAGTAAGTCTGAGTATTAAAAATGTATTTGTGACTTCTCTCTGCTAATTAACTGTAGAGTTTCAATTTTTGTAAACATAGTAAGTAAAAGTACTTTTCCAAGGGCTGATTTAATTTTACAAACAATAATGCGTGTACAACTTATTTATAGTAGATGCTATGGTTATGATTGCATCAAGATTTCATGATAGCTCTCAGCTTACAATTCCTTGAGGAAAAACTGTACTTTTGAGTTAAATTGTCTATATTTATTTAAAGCCCTGAGCATTAATTTACTTTTGGGGCATTATTATTGTTTATTAAATTATTTATTTGGGTTTTATATTATTTATTTAGTGAGGTCTGTTTTTACTGTTGGCTTATGTATGGGAGGAGAAGTGTCATTTCAAAAGCAGAACAAGCAAGATTAAGTATTATTTATGTATGTTTTTTCATTTCAGTGTCTGTTATTTCCTAAAAGAAGGAAGAAGGAAGAGGGTAAGACTTCTTTCCAAGGTATTAACTATGGGAATTACTTAATTTACTCACTCTCTTTTCTTTTTTGAATTCCTTGTAGCCAGTAGATTGGTGCATGACATGCTTCTTTGTATGGTAAATCCAATTCAGTCGAGTTCAAATCACTATCCAGTTCAGTACTGCCATTTAACACTTAAATAACAGGTTCTTAGTTGTCCCCAAAGGAAGCAATGTAGTTAAATTAAGCTGTCCCCAGCCTGAAGAGTTATTGTGAAATAAGGAATATTCCATAATCAGGAAATGGCGGAGTAGGGAAGGCAAATCTTTGAATCCTCATGAAATTTTGGAATCAGCATCTGTATCAAGACCTAATTAATATTTCCTTTCTGAGTTCATTTTCCATCTAATTGGCCAAGCTCTGATTGAAAACTGGAAATGTCATCCAAAAATATTTCCTCTTACAAGACTACTCTAAACAGAGTGATTGTAGTCTGTCATTATATTCCCTGTTCTGTGTTTTCCTCCTTCAAGGATTTTCAGTCATAGCCACTGTATTAAAATTGTTTAATCTGGGCAAATTTTCAGCTCAAACTGAATTGTAAACTGGACTTTATTGTGGGTCAACACAACTCATATGAAATAAGTGGCTCCCTGTGCCCAGTGTCAGTGCTGTGTGTCCACGTGAAGGATTTGAATTGGTGGAGTTGGGCTCCTTACCTACTATGCAGACAAAGCCATGGTTCAAGTCCCAGCTTTGGTGAACCATAAACCAGGGACAACCTTGTTTAACATATCACTGAATCTGATTGATATGTTAATATCATCCAAGTTCAAAGCAACACGTCCTGGCAAGATAAATGCTATTTTTTTCTTGTAATTTACCATTTCCTTCTTCCGTAAATCCAGTAGACAAAATAACAATGGAGGGGGGGAAGGGGGCTGGGTCGGACCAATCCTTTTAAAAATTAAGAATGCTTTGGCAAAGTCTCTCTAACCTGTTACTGTAAACATCAGCAGTCCTGTCACTGTCTCAGCCCGTACAAATACGTTCATGGCGCCCCACCTAAATCAGTGAAATATGTACATAGTTCAGACATACAAGTCAAATCCCAGGCAGCAACAATAAGGAGTAGGAACCCGAGGTCTTTTCCCAGGTTTTATCTTTTACAGGCATCAGTGCTGAGAGCGTAGTAATGCAGTTACTAAATCCTTCTCAGCCCGAATCCTGCTTCCTCTGTTTGTGTGGCACTTCCTCCAAGTGTTGTGACTGGGGCAGCAGAGCTGGGCCAAACACAATAGTCCTGGGCTGAGATTGTTGTCACCTGTCCTTTTTTGTCTCTTGGTTTTCAACCTACTACACCTAATCATGAATAGGAAAGCCCATGGACAACTGCTCCTTTTTTAAAAAAGAAAAAGATGAATTGCACTTACTTGATGTTAAAAAAACGAAGTCCTGTCCTGTGCAGCCAGGCCAGTGCTCTTTCTCCCATTGAAAACAAACTTCTCCAAAGTTTGTGTTGCCTGAGACACAATCAGCGTACTCAGTGCAGCTCGAGAAATACCGTGGTCGTTTGATGCTTATTGTATCAGCGGCTATTTTAGAACTGTGGAAGAGAAGTGTTTAAAATTAAGTCCTCTGTGGCTTCAAAGGCATTTAAAGTCGCCTCTTGAACTGCGCTGGCAGCATGAGGGATGAGAACTGGGATGGGAAACCAGGCTGAAGCCCAGTACTCATGGACTGCTTGAGAGGGCTGAAAAACAGCTGTTACTCAGACAGAAGATATTTTGTACTGGTGGATTTCCAGCTGATTAGGCGACAGGAAAAGTTTAGTCAACACTTTGTCAGAGCACTCACTTATGTTTTGTTGTAGGGTGTTACAAATAATTTGGGGCTCCATGGTGCTGCTCAAGTCTCTCGCTGTTCAGATTTCACCTGGATTTTTTGAATTAAGGAGAGAGCATTAGGTGATTGGGATGATGGATTGACAGGTCTGAATAAGTTGTAAAGTGATGTGAGGTGCCAAAGCGGTACTTTGGACAGTACTAAGAAGTGGACTTAATCACACAGCAGTATGTTCTCTGGTCCCACCTGTGGCCATTCTGCAGGCCACTGCCAGGCAGGGCTGCTCTGTTCTGCACCAGATGAGGCTCTCCTGGCCTGAGCCAGGACTGAACCCATCATGATAAACTGTATTAATTGGTGTGGGAGGTCACAAAAGTGTGACACCACTCTGTTAACATCTTTGTTCGGAATGGAGTGCAGGTGTCCTGCAGTATTGGCTGCCCAGACTCCCCTGGGCACTGAGAGCCCTGCCATGCCTCAGGTTTCACCCTGGCCCAAGCCAAGTGACTGTGTGGGATCTTTGTTAGAAGGAAAGTGGTGGAGGAGGACCTACATCACTTTGAGCATCTTCTCCTGTCCTGGGCTGGAACCAGGGAAACTGGAAAGGCTGCCCATTGAGCTTGGTGCAGGGATCTGCTAAAGGACTGCTGACAGCTGAGCTGATGGCATCTCCTGAGCTTTTATGGGGCCTTGTCCCAATAGCAGAAATGGGTGGGGGATTTGGGTTGACCATCTGTGTCCCGGACTGACCCCGGAGCAGGTACCCAGAGTACTGACTGATGCCTCACCCTCTTGCTCAGGAGAAGGAGGTTCATTGCAGGGGGACTGACTGGCAATGCTGCTCAGTGATCAGCTTATTAATGCTTATATGATTGTTTGTGTTCCTTACAGTGGGAGGGGGCAGAGTAATTTATGCTGCTTGGGGAAAATGTAAATAATTACAAATTTCCATCCTACCGTCCAAGAAAGACAGCATCATTTTATACATTTGTTTTGGCGCATTATAATTATAATCACTATTCTGGAACATTATTGGAAAAGTTTTTGTTTTTTCTAAAATTTTAAGTCATTTCAATGACTAAGAAGTTAATACAGGTCTTGTTCTCATTATTCATTTATTATCCAATTACTTCACAAAATTGGTTCTGAAAATGTAAAATGTATTTTTATGAAATGACAAGTGCTATAATTAAGTTTTAAAGAGTGGATTGTTTTTAAATTCCTGTGGAGAATATTAAAACTGAATTAAAAATATTAAATATGGAATCTGAAAATGAACAACAACATTAGAAGGGAATGAAAACAAAAAAAAAGGAATGAAAACAAATTAATAAAATTGTTGATAGTATGTGGGCAGGGAAACATTAACCCTTTCACCACCTCACTTGAAATGATTTATTTTCCCTACTGACACAAGGAGCTGACCCGGCCCCCTCTGTCTACCTTGCCTTTTGCTCACAGTTACCCACTTTAGTGCTGTATGGCACCCTGAAGAATTAAACCAGCCCAGGTCTGGTTCGGATCTCGTGTGGCTGTAAAACTGAAGCAATTGTTGTCATCAGTGGAGCTCTGCTGGTGAAGATCTGGGTATAGTGCATGTAATCATTACCTTGAAGTTTAATGTACTTTACAGTTATTTGCCTTTCTTGGATGCACACAATAGATTTCTGGTTAATTGGATCCAATTCTGTATACAGACGAAATTTTATTGATTTGCCAGTCTGTAAGAAATGAAATAAAATGAGCATACTGATGTTTCTATAATGAAGTGGAGTGAGTTCCTTTTCCATGAAGTGACTTGGAACTGAAGTTAAGATCCTGCTGTGAGAGGCTTGGCATCTTTTACATCTTGTACAACAAGACTGTGCCCTGCTGGGCTCCCTCAGCCACTGTCTTTTGTGTTTGAGAGCTCTGTCATCTTGATAATTAAAGAAGAAAAAGGCAATAAGAAACATGATAATATTCAGTTTTCGTAATCTGAAATCTCCCCTATGTATGTGAGCAAACCATTTGAGAAAACTTATTTGTTAAAATTCACATCTTTCTAGGACATTTGAAATTATTTGTTGAAATTCTTCATGAAACTGCCTGCCTAATAGATAGTTTGCCAACAATAAATGGTCCATATTCAATAGTGAAACTCTGCATGCAATCAATGTCCCTTAATTATGTAAGTCAGGCTGGTAGAAGGGATTAAAAAAAATACAAAAGAAAGCATGGCTTATGGATCATGAATTTTAGCTGATAGTCTGTGTACCCTGTTTGCCAGTGGCATGTTCAAATTTAATACTCATTTTTCATAGTATTCAGAAAAGGAGAAAAAAGAAGGTAGTATTATTAGAAATGGACAGCAGCTCATAGCTGTGAAAATCTTTGAATTTAAATCTGACTTTGGATTCAAATATCAGCATTTTCCTGAGCCTATTCTTGTAATATTATTTCTAAGATTCCACAAAATAGTTAAAACTAAGAGTTAAACTCACTAACGAGCCTGTTCATGACCTTACATTCTTTAAATATTTGCACTGAAGAGCAAGGTGATTTCTTTCTACATATGATATTAAATCTTTTAATGTTAATGAAAATTCATAGTGACAAAAGGGAGTACCCAGACTTGCTTGTGTATAAATTTGCAAGTCCTTTTTATTACAGATACATTACTTTTACAATTAAAATATTTTTTAGTAACATTTTATTTTCTCTCAAATATTACCGGCACAAGAATGAATGCAAAACTGCTTCTAAGCTAAACTTTTATGGGACTAAGTCCGTGTCTGGCTAAAAGCTGCTTTGCCATACATAATATATAATAATTCTTTATTGTTTCATGCTCTGGTGGCAGCTGAGTAATTGTATGTCAAAAAAATATGGCCCTATCTTCTGCAGAGGCCACCAGCACTGTAACATTATCCACATGAACAAAAACTTTCCATTGGCATGCTGGTATTTCATTCTCTTAGCATATGGGCATATAAACTTAGACATTTCCTAATAGGACAGGAGATAAACAGTCCCAAGAAAAAAGGACAAGGAACTCAAGTGAAAATCTTTCTCTTTATAGCATCTTTATTACAAGGATGCTTTGCACACTGATTTGTTAGAAAACATTGCCAGCTAATAAATTTGGAATAGCATACAATATTGTGACAGAACTAGCTATAAATAGGGTAGGTAGATGTTTTTTGTTCAAAATTCTGAGTTCAATCCAAAGTTAAAACATAATTTATCCGTTCTCTCTACAGCTGTTTTCATATACTTCTGGTAAACTACACAAAAAATGTGCCATTCCATGACCTTTAGCTGCTTTTCCCTGGTATTTCCTCTTGTCGCTTGGTGAAAATGGAGGCTGATGTTTTGCAGTCTGTGTTCAGGACAACTTGCTTCTAGTTCTCCTTGTCCTACTCTCCTTTCTCCTTGATTAAAAAGATTTGGTGAAATAATGATCTAAAAAGCCTGTATGTAAGGGATCACTGAAAGATTATAAAATGCCACAGAAAGGATGGAGAGAACATGAAAGTAAAGGCTTTGAAACTTTTTTCCTCACCCTGTGTGGATCCAGAAACATCACTGTACTACTCATCAAAGAACAACCTCTATTTCAGATAGTGCTAAAGACAAGTTGCTCTCCTTTAGTTATGGGACTTAAAGTTATGGCAGGACCAGGGAGACTAGGTTGCCCACTCTCAACTTATTATATTGAGCTTCCCACATGTCCTTGCTGAGCAAATGCCAAATATCCTCCTAGACAATTCATTCTGTGGCTTTCTTTCAAAAATGATACAAAATATACTGCAATCCCATGGCATCACATGGGAGGAAATAGCTTTGAGTTCTCTGATTTCATTAGCACTTCATCAGTTGACTTTGCTGGTTGCTGTAAGTCTATGAAATAGTTATCAATATGCTAATAAATACCTGTACCTGTAAAAAATTCTTTCCTCGTCTCTTTGTCCATCCTACTAGAAGAGCAGAAATATGTCAGCAGTACAGGTTGTACTGCCTTGCCTACCAGTAATGGATGTGGAGAGTATACAAACCTCATTGCCTGAAAATAGTCTGTCCTCGTGAACAAAAACAAACTTTCCATTGCTCTGAGGTCCCCAAGTGCCATCTCAAGGACACAGAGCTCTTTTCTGGATTCCTGCTAGCCCTTGTTAGCACAGTTTTCCACCTGCTGATGGTATTTTCTCAGGACAGACAAAGTAATTCAGCTTTATACAAACTTATTCAGACTTCTGCAGAGCCCTCGCAGTTATCACAGCTCAAGTATTTTCCATAGAAACCTTCTTTCCTTTGGTGCTTTCAAAACACACTGAATTTGGGCATGATAAAACCTTTCTTCACCTGGGGTGTCTGACATCCTCAGTCTGACCTCCTGTGTTAGACAGTCCTGTGTAACCTACTAGACTTGCCCATTTTCCTTTCAGTCCTTTCCCACCTCCTAAATTGATTCCCCAATACATAGCACTGCAGCACCATGACCATCAAGATTTTTCTCTCCCAACTATCTGTAACTCCATACTTGGAAAGGATCTCTCCTCCCATCCATGTTTCACAAAATGCAAGTGTCTGCTACTCCTTACAGTATCCCTGATGTATGAATTTTCCTCATCTCACACCTAACTCCAGAGTGCTTGGAAGGACTGTGGGCAAAATGACTGGGGTGCTCAGACTGTGAGGACCACTAAATACCACGAAAGGGATTTGCAGTAAGTTCCTGGAAGTTTTTTACGGTAACTTTAAATACATTGTATACCTAATATTATCATAAACTCTACCAACCAGCTGCAATAGATAGTACAACCCCACCTAAAACCAAATTCAGGAAACATAAAATTTGTTGTTGCTTTTCATGCAGAGTCACAAGCTTCTAAATCCTGAAGAAAAGAAATGGTTACAATATAGTCCTTCCTATGGTTGGCTTCTTCACTCTGAACTGCTATCAGAAAAAATCCATTTCAAAATAGAAATGGATTCTCAGCTGGAAACAACGTTTTGAGACACTTTTTCATGTCTCCCACCTGTAAACTTAATCCTGACAATCTTTGAGGCTGTACTGCAATTATTTTAACCTTGATAATTCATTGGGAAACTTGTAGCTGGAAACAAGCACCTCAAACTCTTCCATATCACAATCCTTCAGACAGTCATCACTTTAAGGGGCTTCTGCTCCCACAACAGCAGTGAACTTTGAATTCACAGCAAGACAACACAAAACCTCCCTGCAATCATGTACACACCAGAGACAAATACATATTTGCACGAGAACTGGGATTAAGTAAGCACACTTTCTCCTCAGTTTCGTCCTGGAATGAATGCACTTGTTGATTGAAGGCTGGAGTTGGAGCTTAAACAGTAGCACAAGTGTAAGATGTTTTTGCTGGGAAGACCCTCTGGCTTCTAACACAGCTGAGGTCATGGTCTAATCACAGTGGGAACCCTGATTTAGCTGTTTGCATTGCCTCTTCTTGCTCTTCTCCTTGTCATGAAGCTTCTGGGAACTGACTCTGTTAGTCATCTCTAACCTGCTAGTCAACTTATCCAAGATTTATGTGGAAGGGATACAGGCTATGTACAGAGCATGTGAAATTCTCTTGGATATGAGGCTAAACTGCTTATTTTGGGCCACTTTCCTCATGTATCTTGTACATCAGTCATCCTTCATGACATCTGTTGGGTTACATCTATGTTAGTAAACAAAAACAGCTTCCAGGCAGAAGAGCAGCACTGGCACATCCCTGCCTGTAGTGATGATCTGGTACTACAGTCCCTGTGTAGTTTTGGCCATGATAGTTGTGCAGACAATATGCAGGCCTCATTCAGGGGTGTGGGACAAGACTGTTCCCATCAGAGGACGTGTGGGCAAGGCCAAGTTTTCCTGAAAGAGGGTAAGAGTGTCAGGAAAAAAGACAGTTTATTGAAATCCCAGGCCAGATGACAGCTGTGGGTCTTCTTTACTGGCTACTAAGGACATAGCTTTAAGTCCTTATCGTGATGGAGATTCAATAAAAAGTCGCTCATCACTCACAGCAAAAGGACAATCCACAAGCTCACAGCAAAGTTTCCTTTTGGCTTTGCACTTCTCCCGCACCTGCTAGGAGTAAAACTGTATTTCTGCCCCTTCTCAAAATCTGTGTGAAGTTCAGGTGATGAAGGACATACCTGCAAACCGTGTCGCAGACTGAAAAACTCAGTTCCACTGTGTCCATATTGCAAAATGCTTTATGACACAGCAAGCCTAACCAGTGGGCAGCACCGAACTTAATGTCAACTGCAGCTCTTCTCATCCTAAATCCTCCCCCAGATTCTAGCATCACCTCAAGCTCAGCTTCTTCATTCAAGCTACCTTTCAGTCTGGGGGTTCAAACCAAGAGCAAATTTGTTCCTGCAGTCAATAAAGCAGCTGAGTGCTGTCAGAGGTCCCTCTGTCTTTTCAGAATAGCTTTTGTATCACAGTTTAAATAAACTCCCTGGAGGAACTAGGTCTTCTCCAGTCTCACCATCGGCTTGACAGGAAATAGGAGCGTTTTTCCTCACTCAAATGCTCTCTCTCATACACACATTTTTTCTATAGTATTAGTCCCTGATGAAACCAATTTCCCATATTGTTCATCAGATCTGTTTCCATCCACAAACAAGAGGCAAGGGGTATAAACACACTCTATTAATCAAATGGATGAAATTTAAGCAAAACTTAGCTCCAAAGAGCACACTGTGATTCGAGAAAACTCCAGCCCAGACTTGATCAGAACTGTGCTTTTAAAGCAAGCTGAAGGCAGCATACACTCTATTTTGCTATAAAACATATCAGGAAGACACTGACTAAGCAAGATTTACTCTATCTTACCCTGGCATTGTTTCTCATTAGCACACTGAAGACAGTTCTTGTTCAGACAAACCAGTGAATCTGGACAGCAATCATTTCCTTCATCTAGCATCCCAACTGTTTAACCTTTTTCACTAAAAAATATTTAAAAATCCAGTGCAGACCTCTTTTTGAGGGTAACATCTCTAAGAACTATTGGAAATTGTAAGAAAGGCAAAAAACTCTGTGTTCATTGTTTGAATATCTTTTGTCCACACAAATGATTTTGCTGTAGGGAGTGATGTTTATTCTCCCCCACATATGGATTCAAAGGAAGTTTCAGTAGCAAAGAAGTCACGTGAGACAGTAAATAAAAACCTACTAGGAGAGACTAATACACAGAAAAGGTACCAAAGAAACAAAAGAAATCTTTACCTCTGTCGTGGTTTAACCCCAGCCAGCAACCAACCCCCATACAGTTGCTCACACACTCCCATCAGTGGGATGGAGAAGAGAACTGGAAGGATGACAGTGAAAAACCTTGTGGCTTGAGATAAAGACAGTTTAATAAGTAAAGCAAAAGCCATGCACAAACAAATAAAACCGAGGAATTCATTCACTACTTTCCATGGACAGGCAGGTGTTCAGCCATCCTTGGGAAAGCTGGGCTCCACCACATGTAACGACGACTTGGGAAAACAAATGCCATCACTCCAAAATGTCCCCACTTCTTTCTTCTTCCCCCAGCCCTATGTGCTGAACGTGATGCCATATGATATGGAATATTCCTTTGGGCAGTTGGACTCAGCTGTCCTGACTGTGTCCCCACCCAACTTCTTGTGCATCCCCAACCCCTCACTGGTGGGGTTGGATGAGAAGCAGAAAAAGCCTTGATGCTGTGCAAGTGCTGCTCATCAGTAACTAAAACATTCCTGTGTTATCAACATTGTTTTCAGTACAAATCCAAAGCATAGCCCTTTACCAGCACTGTGAAAAAAAATAACTCTATCCCAGCCCAAACCATTCCAGCCTCCTTTGAGACTTTTAGAAATACTCTCAACTAAAATGATATTTGACTTTTGTCTGTAGTATCACTAATAATTCTCAGAAACTGATTCGGTGTCAAAGCATTTAGTTTTAAATAAAAAAATATGAAGTCATAGTACTGGTTCTGTAGGATTTACTGAAAAATAATTACTAATACCCCTGCTTTCCTAGTAAAACACTTTTGAAACATGATATATTGCTGGCCACATAGACTTAAATTGACTCGAGAGGCGCAGCTGTTGAGCAGTCAAATACCCAGCATCACCTTTGTCATCCTCTGAGAATACTGCTTTGCCTTATCAATGGGGCATACAATACACAGGTTGTCTTGTTTGTGCTTATAGATTTTGTAAGCTATAGTGCCTATACTATGATGATGGCAAATGGTGGTTTTTTATGCTATTCTAAAGTAGAAGTGTGTTTGCCTTACTGTGGCATTGCTGACAGTAACTGTACCTGGAGGTGGCCCTAATAATGCAGTTTACTGAGTCTAAATCTACATGAAGGTCTTATAGAAGTACAGACTGAAAGGCAGAAAAACTAAACATGTGAAGAATATGAAGATCAGCCAGTGAAATTTCCAAAATGCACAGATATCAGTCAATATATTATATTCTTTGTCCTCAAGGTTCTAGTTCTTCATAGTTATCAGAGCAGACAGATGTCCGTTCTCAACAGAAATAGGCCAAGCTGCTTTTAAGTGCTATTATTTTTGGCTATATAGAGCTCAGTTAATTAATTGGCAGGTTTTTGTGGTAATCCAGCTAGCAGTCTCTATTTCAGTGACAAAACATCCCTGATGATTAAAAAACAGCTGCTTTGTACTGAAGTAGAGAAAAGTTGGGGTGAATCACCTTCTTCTTTCTTAACACAGTTAATGGATTTGAATGAATAATGGTACTTTTTTTCCCTCTGGAATATGCTATTACCCAGCTTACTACATTTTGCTTATCCAGCATTTCCATAGTAAGAGAGGTTGGAGACATCTCTTGTGTATTTCATATAATAATCCTCCCAGGTGGAAATCAGTTATCTGATATTTTAAATTACTGATGCTCCTCAACTACATACATATCTGTTTGCACTAGCACTAAAATTGACCTTGTCTTCCTCAGCAGATAAGAGAAGAACAAGAAAGCTTCTTACCTTTGGATTGTTAGGTAAATGCCTTGCTCCGAAGTGCACTGATATAACTGGAAAACCCTCATTAGTTTCAGCAATTTTTATGGAAGCTCTTGGATGATTGAAATACAGACCCCACACAGTAAATTGACTTATGTGCTGATTGACTTAGAGACTTCATTTTTGGTGTCTACATGTACGTTTCCAAAATTGACCACTGCACATTTGCCTTGACCTTTCCCTTTGGAAAGACAACTTTGGAGTCTAAAATCCTGACCCGGTGAGAAGATTATTACTAATGATATCTTCTGCATCTGCAGAAATTCTTGTTTTGGAAATCATATTGAAAGACAGACCCTGAGCAATCTATTTTTTTCAATCTGTGTCCTGTCAAAGGAGATGGGATGAAGAATCTCCAGAGTCTCTGAGGACAAGAATTCTCTCTTCGAGTTTTCTTCTCTTGGTTGTATTTCAGTTTAGGTGAGACTTATTTAAGTATTAACAAAGAAGAACTAGATGCAAATTCTGAGGTCAAGATTTGCAAAATCAAACTGCAGCAAGAAGATATCCCACGACTCTTAAAATCAGTGAGAATCCATCTAGACACAAGAAGCTACTTACCACCTGGTGTTGTAGGGAATGAAAGTATATTTTAATTACATAGGCACTTTTCAATCTATCCAATGGAAAGAACACCTTCCTGTCTTCCCTTCTGCCTTAGATAGCTTGTTTCACATTATTAAACTGTGGACCCCTTCTCCCCCTCCAACAATCTTAACTTGCACTACTCACAAATGACATTTCAGGAAACATTACATTAAATAGAGCCAAGCAACATGGTTGTGCAATTCACTTGATTGAGTGCACAAGGATAGGAAGCCAAGCCAACCCCCACTGAGGTCTGAAACTCATGGAGCAGACAGAACTCCTTCTTCATGCAGTGTGTCCAGATTCCCAGGCCTGGCTGAAAGTCTTCTTCTGATTTATGAATAATGAGCCTACTGGTGATTTCTAAGCAGCAAACTTTCAAACAGAAGTGCTGATGGGCACTGCACTGTATCACATAAACTAGACAACACCTAGGCAGACTCTCAAAGGATGCATTCATTGAGATGAGAAACTATATGGTGATTGAGTGCTCTCCTGTCACTGTCTTCTCTCGCTTTGCACAGTATTTAACCTTCAGATGCTGTTAAATTTAGATTTTTAAAAGTTTTTGTTTTAAAGACCTTATCTGCAATCACAGCATAGAAATATATGAAGCCTAGTGGTGAAGGTGCCAGTGAGACTGATTGATGCAAAAGTCTGGTTTTGAGGAGGGGAGGAGGGAGAGCGGATTCCTTTAGTTGTGCTTAAAAGAAACAAACTTAAAAACAAGACAAGAAAGTTGAGTGGAAGCTGAGAGGTTGAGTGCAAGCTCTGCCAAGATTTTAAAAGTTACAAGCTAATGCTGGTACTGCATGTTTTCTTAATGATTGAGGAATCAATCATTTTTGTACATGGAACTCCTAGCACAGAGACAGTATAAGTGAACAGTGTATTACAAAGTCAGGGAAGCGATTAAAAAATGATTTGCTATTGGTATTTTGACTGAAGAAGTAGAGAAAAAACAAGTCTTAAGACATGTCTTTACTGCAACATTCTTTGTCAAAAGTCTTCCTTGCTTTAACTCTGGAAAATATCTGGCCAAGTTCTGCGTATTATACTCTGATTTTTATTTCTGAGTAAGACTGAGATGTGGATTTTGACTCTGCATCCTGCACTTGTATGTACATTTGTGCATCTCTTAGACATCTAAGAAAACCTTCTAGGACAGACACTCTTACAATTTACTCCTGTAAAATTTGTTTGTCTCAGTGGACTTTCATGTTTTTCCCCATTTGGATGTTAAAGTAGCACTCCCAAAATCCTGCTCATAAAGGAAGCAAGGTTAAATAATCAACAGTCTAACACTTACTGTGAAGTAAGTTTCAGCCAAAACCTACTTTTTGAAAAGAATGGAAACTTAGTCCAGATCTTGGGTAAGACTTGAAGACAGTTTTGCCCTATCTTTTAGAAGTAACAAATATAAAATGTACACAGGAAACTGCAAATGGGACTGTTTGTTATCCTTGTGAAAAAGGGGGGAAAGAAAAAAAAATCCCCCAGGATTTTGGAAAAAAGGAACATCTGTGAAGTAGGGAAATAAAAAACTGCTCCCGAAAAGACATCCAGAAACTGAGATCTTCTTGGAGGCCTTCAGGGCTGTGCCTAGCCTCCCATGACCACTCTGGAAATCCCACTGTTGCTTTAACCCAAATTGTTGTGGCCAGTTTGGAGGAAGAGATGTTAGACTCATTCCCCCCCCCATTTAATCTGGTGAAAGTGTAGCTCTGTTGTCTGCACGCTTTCTGATTGTGAGCCTCTGATCACTGAAGCCATGACTCACATTTCCAGGGGGGCACCAGAGGGATCCTGCTGGTTTAAAGGTCATGTCTTTGTCTTTGGACTAGGGGATGGAAAGATGGACAAAATTAAGACAAAGAAAATTCTTTCTCTCTTCCCATGGCCCACATGGCCAGATGACGTGATGTGCACCTCACAGGGTATCACTGCTCAGAGACAACCAGGTGACTCTGACAAGGCTGAGATGTCCCAGTTTGGAAATGCTAGCTGATGGTCAGGATTGTTCAGGTCAGGCAGCAGAAGTATGATGCAGGCTGGTGTCCTCTGCCTGCACCTCAGGGCTCGGAACAGAGTCTGACCTGAGCTCCATTCACAACAATTTCAGATACCTGTGAAGGGCACTTTATTTTTTGGTGCAGAGTAGTGTGCTATCCTGAGCCATGCTTGTCCTAGCAGCACTAGAGCAGTTAACTTGAGATGTCAAAACAGCTATATTTTTAAGGAAAAGGAATTAATTTTTATGCCAGACGTGGGGACAGTTCCATTTTTATGCTGCTAATGGAGTATCAGAGTTGCCTTTTTGTATGCTTTATTCACAAACTGGTCTGAAGACAATTTTTTCTTCAAAGTGTTTTTTTAAATGAATTATTTGTAGTTCAAATGAAGTTGTCCCTCCTCCAGGCTACACATCAGTGCCTCACTATGCACCAGTTACTCCCTTAATTTACAAGCTGAGGTAGTCATTGTGTTTTACTATGTTTTTAATTTATTTATCTGGGAAAGATCCACCCAGAGTCAGTGTCTTTTTTCCCCTCAATTCTCACTAAGATCTTGCTTTTTGTACAGATTATGACTGGAGTATAAAGCAATCAAAGTGAGATTCCCAATTTTTTGAAGCACTTGTCTTCTAATGAAAATTCACCTAGAAGGGGGACCAAAGGAGTGACATGACACATCATGCTGCTGAACACCCTTTGCAGCTAGCACTTTTAAAGGAGCACTCTGTATTAACTTCACATTGGCTGATCTGCATTAACCCTGTGATTTCTACGGAGTTTCATAGTCTCCATCTAATTGCTTTTGAATATGTCTTACCTCCTTTTATACTGATCCTATAGAAACATTTTAACTTCATATTTAGTGCTTGCTCGTCATAGTCATGTTATAAATTGAGCATAATTTCTAAGATCTACTACTGTCTGTTCTAAGATCAAAACCAGGTTTCAAACAACTTTGAGAAATCTACTGTCTTAGTTGTTAGTGCTAACCCAAGCCTTGGCTCCCTCTGAACCTTCCACTGGCTGATTAATTCTGGCAGAGTTTTTAAAAAGCTGTTAGGGACTTTCTTTGTGCCCAAGGAAAGCAGAATTTCTGTATGGAGTTGGAGACCCATGTCAGGACTCCTCATTCTCATTCCAGGAACACAATATGCCCTTTGATGTGCATTTACTCAGCAGCACACGAGGTAAAGCTGACTGACCTCTTGTTTTGTGCATAGGTAATTTATGCACTGCCTCTGGGAGCACACAAATGACAGGACTTACATGTGTGAACCCTGTTTGTGCATGAAATCAAGTGTAAATTTAGAGCAGATGGGGTTTTGACTCATAAGTGATAGAATTTATGGCCAAGATTAATAAAAAAAAAAAAAAGGAAAAAAAACCCCCTGAAGTTACTTTTCCAAATATATTCTTAGGTACCCAAGGACTTGTTTTGCAAAAGTGAGGAGCAACCTATAGCTCCTCTGAAATTAAACACGATATATATGGAGGATATATATATACATATATGTGTATATTTGTATGTTCTGGATCTGTACAAGACATATACATGGTACTTAGTAGTTCTTGAAAAGCTGGCTGCCTGTTTGGATGCTAGTTTTGTGCCTAACTCAGTGGCTTTCTTTAAAAAAATTACTAAGCTGCTGCCTAATACAAGCCATTTGGTTTGATTATCTTGTCAGAGTGCTGTTGCTGTTTATGTGAGAGGAGGGATCAGCTGTAGAGAGAGGTGGGTACAGACACTTACCCAAAGGGAATAGTGTGGAGCCTACAGGGGCAAAGTGTGGAGGCAGCTGGAGGAAGGGACTTCCACAATCCACTTGAAACGGCTGTTGTATGTGGCAAGTGAGGCTTTGTGCTTCAGGGCTGCCCATTTCCACTGTAATTTTAGTCCACAGAGAGGTACAGCTCCTATCTTCTTTTGAGAGTTCTCTCTGCCAGAATCCTCTTGTCTGAGCACAGTAGTTTTCTCAGCCACAAAACAATTCTGGGCTATTTATACATATCTATCTATCTATCTATTTATCTATCTATCCACCCACACATATATGTATACACACATATATAAGTGAATCCTCTCTACTTTTAAAATCAGAGGGGCAGACTCTTCAGCCTCTAAACCTATGGCTGCCCCAGTCTAGAAGAGTTCTTTTGTTGTACTCCCTTGTCAAGACCTTGGACAAATTTTGGCATATGTCACTGCTGATGGTGGGCTGCAATAACTAATGCAGCACAGCAGTACCTGTAAAAGATGTTAACCGCCCTTAGCAAAGGCTAACCCCCAGCAAAGGCTCCTCAGAGCTGCAAGTTTGTCCTTTTTTTGAAATTTCCTTCAATTTATTCAGTGACTGCCTCTATAAGCTTTGGACACAGGTATTGTTATATTGTAAGCAATATATATACCTAGGGTGTATTCCCAAAGTCAATGTTTAGAGAGCATGAGAAGTTTTAACTTCCCCACTCTTCGTTTTTATCTTCTGATTCCTCCTCTCCCTTTCCTATCTGTTCACAGCTGGACAAGGTTCTTTCCTACTGACTTTCCTTGATGGACTCTTGAGTCATTAGTTGTCCTCCAGGAACTTCTCACAAGCAGTGATGCAGCTGGCTGGGAGAGCTTTGTGAATCTCATTCCTTCTAAATAGTTTATGATTTCCCTCAAGCCTCTGGAAATGCTTCTCTGGAGAGACAACTTCATGGTGTGCTGGGATGTCTGTCCACTGAGGGAACCCTGTCATGGTTATTGATGATTCTTTATTTTAAAAAATCCATCATAAGGGTGGAAAAAAGATCTATTGGAATGAGGCAGTCCCACTTGTTTTGCTGACTCAAGAACATTTGGTATGTATGAATTTAAATTGGTACATAATAAAGTCTTCATAACTGAGCGCTGTGTGAACAATGTTTGGTATCCCCAAAGGCTGATTTTTCCTTCGAGCTCCAGCCCATCAGTCGTTTTGTTTGACTGTGGCCTCTCTCTATCAGCAACTAAGAAGATTTTATGCTATTTTGAAACACAACCACATGTCTTAAAAACAAGCAAGCTTTTTTTTGCAGCACATAACATGACTCCTTGTTGGAATCAGCAGTCTTGGACGTGAGTAAAGAGTTTTGAAGGTTATGGATATTGTACAAATGCTAAGGGAAAAACAGGGTAATACCCTTTTCTTTTTTGGTTCATCCTTTGGTAAATCAAACTACCTAAGGCTATTTGAAAATCCCACCTTAAAGGATTCATAGCCATAAAGCTCAAGACATAAGTATCCAAAGTGTGATCCTGTTATCTCTGCTGCTCCCTCCTTTGCCTGTAACACCAATTTGTTATATCTTGCATTAAATTACAACAAGTGCTTTGGGCCAAGGCTGTGTGCTACTATGCACTGCTCTAGAAGAATTTTTTGCTTTAACAAAAGCACTACTGGCCCTGATATCACTGCTACGAGTACTTTGGAAAGAGAGCAGCCACCAGAAAGGATCCCCTTCCCAGAACTGACATGTGATTTGTACCTTTCTCCTGAGCACTTGGTTGACTCAGTGTTGTAAATGATGTAATTCCCTGCCATGGCTGCTAAGGGTGCTTCACATTCTCCTCGCTCACTGTGTGCTGCGCTTAAATGAACCCCACTGAACACATAAGAAATTCATGGTGAGGAGGGACACTGCATTCACCATGCATAGGCAGGGAAAGCACAGCCTGCCTATCCACAACATGGCCTTGGCAGGAACACCCTGGTGTAGGCCAGCTCCTAGTGAGAGTGAGGAAGGGAAAGGTGGTAATGGGATACACTCCTCCTTCGCTGGCTAAATGCAAAGATATCTTCCCCATTAGGACATTTGTTGGAGTAGATTTGGAAACTCAGCAAGGGCAAAGAGTGAGCCCTCCCACTGTGCTTTATCTGCTGCAGCATGGCCATTGCTCATAGTTCCCTACCTGTGTCCCCGTATGTCAGGAGACAGAGAGTCTTTGGCGCTGGTATGATTGACACCCAGCACAGTGCTGTCTTGGCAAGACAAGGGCAATAGCCCACGTGGTAGAGTTCCCGGTACTGCCCTGGGCCACAGTACTCTGTGGCTTGGGTGCAACCATCTGCATAAACCAGGCTCTTCTTTTTCAAAATATGGAAAAAATTTCTACCTTAATCCCAAGGTTTATTGTCACTTGGCTATGGATGCTCTGGCAGCCACCAGGGGTGGGGAGTCCCATGTGACGCACTGCAGTGAGGGCAGAGCAGCTGACTGCTGACACCAGAGTAGCTGACTCTGCTGACACCTGCCTCTGCAGGTTGACTAGGACTGAGTCTAAAAGGAAAAAATTAGGCCAGACATGTTGACCACTCCCTGATTTCAGCTGGTGTGCTAAGATGGCTTGAGCCTATTGCAAATAGAGGGACAAAGAGCTGTAAATGTCTTCTTGTCCCTCTGCCCTGTCTTCCATCCTCCATACCCCTGAGATTCAGAAATCAAAAACCAAAATCAGTGGCAGAAAAATGTCCCCAAACTTAAATACAAGATCTAGCTTTCCTTTGCCATCTGGCTTGTGAGTAGCTTTATAGTTGGTGTTTTGTGTCTGCTCTTCACAGTTGCAAGGGACGGAGTTGTGTTTTGGTTTCTTTATAAAACTCAGGTTCTCGGGTAGACAAACCAAGTGACATTATAGAAAGTGCCAAATACTGGTGAAGCTTGTGATAAAATTGCAAGATCAGGAAGTCTCACAGAGTCTCAGCCCTTGACAGAGTTTGACTTAAAAACCAAATGAATTACAAAGGCTTACATTACCTAACGCATATGAGAAAGCGCAATAAAATTGTGAGCCATTTCTGTTCCTTTGTTAGTGACAGAATCCCATAGCAATTTCCGGGACTGTAAAAACATCCTAATAAATTTCCAGCGTTTCCTCAAGTTGAATGAATCACAGAAATGCTGCAAGCCTTGAATAGGTTTAGCATTCACATCAGCTTCTCAATGGAAAAGTCAGCTGAATCATGGTGCAACTAGAAATGGGTTGTAAATCATGGCTACAGGCCATACAGTATGGAGGGCTGTTTAACAACGTCACCAACGATAAGATTCCTCCAAGATGGAAGAAAAGACTTTGTCCACAATGGAAAATGAATAGGTAGACAAAAGGACAGATCTCACCCTCTGACTAGACCTGTAGCTTCAGTGAAAGAATTTCAGGAAATCCTTAGTGGGACAAGAAATAATGCTAGGGATCCAGCAGGTTGTTGCCCCTTGTTGAATTTAGAAGCAGAACAGTGCAGTGCATAAGGCCATGCATGGGAAGCACATCTGTCTGGTGATCAGCTTTCCTGTAGGATGGTCAGTACACCTCAACTCACTGTTGTCCAGTTCCTTGATGGAAGTAGCTGAGCTCAAAAATACTCTTGCTGTCTAAGGGCAGCAAGAGTATTTAATACTTGAAAATCTTTGCCTTAACTGCTGTGGTATAAGTCAGGAGGACTACAGAACATGTAAGATCAGTCTGTATCACTGGGATGCTCAGGAAGTCTAATTTCGGTTGCAGTATTTGAGACCAACCTTGGAGACTCCTCAGGAGAGTCATGCTTTTTTGTATAGATGGTAAGATGAAGATAAATGCTTTTTGGCAGAACGTCACGTCTTTCCAGTGTTTCCTTTCAGATGCTGTAATGACACAGGGTGGACCTTGGGAGAAGTGATAGGTTAAGCCTTTTGCTGTTTCAGCTAAAATGGGACAATTGTGGGACACAAGACTCCTGAGGGTGATGGGAACTAGTGGAGGAAGTCCTTTGCCGGGTAAGAGGCAGCCCTTTCCTCTGAGGCCAAAGCAGGAGCACAAGCTACAAGGCAGGAAGCAACACCAGTAGTTGCCTGCTTTCCTGAGCGACCTGTCAGACCCAGGTCAAGGCAGGGTGACCCAGAGGAGGAGAAGTGGACTGGCTACTATGAGGTGATCCAGAAAGAAAACGGAGGAGTAGGGAACCACAGGTAGAAATCCCAGCTTCTATGAAGTAGGCTTGGCATGGTGAAGGCTTTCAGGCAAGAGGGACATGATCCTCAACAGGAGGCTCACATTGGCATATCTGCTGGACAGAGGGGGGAGGCTGCGAGAGCACCAGTGTGCAGGAAGCCTGCTAAAAGTGTGCTAATCCGGAAGGGCTTTCGAAGAACCAGGATAAAAAAAAAGTGTCCTAGACATTTGGTGGGGTGAGCGTGCCTGTCGGTACAGCCTGCCCTCTCCATCTGCCCATCACCCGTGCGCTCCCCACTAGGTGCCAGTATAGGAGCACACCACTGCACATATGCTTCAGGGAGGGAGGAAAAGGCATAGTTAAGACTTTTCAAACATACGTGTGTTTGAACATGTGTTGTCAAATATGTATGTGTTTGTAGTGTTCTCAGTTTATACTTAATTCTGAATATGCAATAAGCATGGAGTTGCCAGTAGTGTCTAAAGGCATCCCCCAGGCAGTATTGCTATTAAATTGTTAGATGCAGCAGGACAGAGGGTACCTGGCTGCCTTAGTCTTAGGGTGGTCCCCACTGCCCCTGGGCAATGTGAGCCCCAAACGGGTTGACATGGACAGAGCCTGTCCGCTTCTATCCAGCTGGAAAGCAACCTCATGACCAGACAGTACTTGCTGCTGGAAGAATATTTAATTGTCAGCTAGTGGGTTTTATCAGAAAACAACAAACACGTTTGGGATCCTTTTTTTTTTTTCCTTTTTGAATCCACCTGGCAACAGACATACATAAACTCCTACCGAGTATAAATAATTTTATAAACTTCTTTTGCACTTCACTGTAGGTGCACTTGCAGAAGAAAGCAACATGACATCTAGGATGGAGGATGCCTGGTGTATACCTGACTGAGTCTGAGAACTGAGCCACAAGATCACAAAACACCCACATTTCAGATACTTTTCAAGTCTTTCTGGAAGAAAAGTATTGCTGCATAACCTGCACACCACCTCTGCCTGTACTCTGCACTGCAGAATTAGTTATAAAATTAGGTGAATGAACAGTGAATAAAGTAATAAGCAGGATAATACTCTCTTACAGACCACCATGGGAACAAATAGTTTGTCGAAGTTCTGATGCCTGTCAAGTCTTAAATCTTTCTGAAAAGAGGTTAAGTTGCTTTGGTTTCTCTGTTACCCGTGCCAAAATAAATAGAATGTGCTCAACTGAGGGAAAACAAATACTTGAAAATAACGAAAAATCAATAGTACCCTTGTTATTTGGTAGCAGGTATACAGATCTAATCTGACAGGCTGTATTGAAAGTGTAAACTGAATGCTCACACACATGTATTAGTAATGTCAAGATGAAATGCTAGCTTAAATCTTATCAATTTTGTTTATAGGACAGGGAGGAATTAATGAAGTAATTTTACCTGAACACCCTCCCCTACTCCTCTCCTCCCTATTTTGGGAAAGGGTGGCTCTCAATAGAGTGTGTATTTGTGTGTGTTTAAAACCATTTGGATTTCAGATACCCTTCTTCATTACCATGAAGGTTTTAGCATTGCCTCAACCTGTCAGACTCTCCAGTCAGGAAGAAATATTAACAGCAAACCTATTTGCACTGAGAAATGTGAAGGAGTCTTTCACTCTTGGCCTGATAGCATTATTCCCATGGGCAGAGGACAAAGAAATATACAGCTAAGGAACAATTTCACATAAAAAACACATCCCTTCATCCAAAAGCCCTGCTATGTGTCATGCTGTTATGGAGCGCCTACAGGAACTGCCTCTGCCCTTTTGTACAGAGCTGGCCTCTAGGCTCCATGCAGTCTGCAGCCACCGGCCCCACTCATCTGAGAGAACTATGAATTTAAAGAGATTCCAAGCTTTCATTTTACAAATGTGTGTATTTCTAGTCTTTTTCTACAGCAAATGGAAATATATTAGGGATGGTAATTTTTTTTTCTTTAACTAGATTTAAAAAAAGAAGAACAAAGTGCAGTCCTCCATGGCTAGAACATGGGCAAGGAAGGACGTAGTGACAGAAGAATGGAGACAAGGTTTGCTCTCGTAGGTCTGATCTGCCCTCCAGCAGCCCAGGAGGCCTCCAGCAGTGGTCAGTACAAGCTGCTTTGGGGGAAAGTACAAGAGGAACACAGTTTTACTGCTCCACTCTTTAAACTGAGAAAATGGCTTGCAAGACTGCAAATATTCAAAGAATAATCTGTCCTGTTATTTTTGGACCAGCATTCTCTCTGACGTGTGTAAGTCATCAGAACAGAATGAATCCAGTGATGATTATTTTCAGCAATGAAAAAAAATCACCAGGAGATTCGGTTTGGGAGGAGTCACAAGGAGAGACAGAGGGACAGGGTCTTATTTTTGAGAATGTAGGTTGTGTCATGCACTCTCTGCTGGTAGTCATGGCAGAGGCTGGTTTGTCACCTGGGAAGAGATTCTGCAGTATGGTGTGCCAATGGAGAGAGAGAAACAGAGAGACTTAAATGTATCATCTCCATTTACAAGACACTGCTCTGGGTTGTTCAAAACAACCCAGTGGACCTCACATTTTCTCTGTGGGACATAGAGCTGATGAAGTTCCATGTGCTTCTGAGGGCAGTGTTGGTGAGCAGCTGAGCTCCCCGAGAGTCTCTCTGATGTGTAGGGAATATGGATATGGCTGCACCCTCCTTTGGCTTTGTACAGGACAACTCTTCTCCTGTGCCTTTTGGGAAAGGGTGACCCAGGCCCATCATTGCTTTGATCATCTTGTAGCCAGCACTGGCAAAACTTCAGAGAGCCCTGGATTACCTGGGAACATGCAGATGACAAGCATGCATATTGCTTAACTGCAGACAGTCATTTGGGTGACTAATTTAGGAGAACTGTTGTCTCTGTTTAAGAAGTGCTTTTCCGCTAAGGTTCGCTATCTCATCATGTTAGAGATTTAAGTTATATGAACGCTTTCTCTCTTGAGTACTCAGAAAGCATAAGGAGTGTCACCACATAGTTATCTTCTCTTCCAGATCTCCACTGAAGTGGGGAATTACAAGGTATATTTCCCACTTTATTAACAGTCCAGGAAATTTTCTGAACTTTTTGTATCCAGGCTTACCTGATTTGGAGCCCTTTGTCTTTGTTTCAGCGAAGCTTAGCAAACTACTGTTCTTACTTGTAGCAATTATTTCCCAATAGAGAACTGCTTTGAGTACCAGGGAGTCATCCTGTTTGCAAAGAAGCTGACTAGGACATTGTAGGCTTTTGAACTCTCTAAAACAAAAAGTGCTGTGGGTGCAGCTTAGCTCAAGGTACCTATAACTAGCTGTTGATGCATGAAAGCATCTAAGTGAGACATGAATATTAACACTATCATATCTATTGCTGTTTATAATAAATAGCACTGCCTTTGCCATTTTTTCCATGTCCTTTAGTGTTTCCTGTCCTCCTTGGGAACATGCTCTGCTATTTGTGGTTGACTCAACCCTGCACTCCTGTAGTGGGCCAGGCACAGGCTGCGCCTCTAATCCACTCTTGGGAAATGGCATTACCCTTTTTGTGTGTGTGTGAACACCCCACCCTGGAATTTTCATAGAATAGAAAATGGGCTAAATCAATTAGAGCAACACAAACTGCAATTGGTTTTGCATGAATCTATTTGCGAGATAAGAATTATCTTCACTCCTCCCTCATGAACAATAACTGACAACATTACAGTCCTTCTCAAATGCTTTTTGATAGGTTAATGGGCCCATTTTGAGAGCATATATAATTGCAGCTCTTTGGTTCAAGAGCTGATGTGATGGATTACATCCCTCTTGATGCTTGGGGTTGGGATACAATACAGAGAGACTGCCCTGGACCCTCTGGTGCCAGAGGGCTTAACACGGTATTGACAAGGCTGTGCATATTAAATCCAGATCAACCTTCTGAATGAACACAGGCATATCTGAACTTTCATGGCTGGAAATCTCCTTCCATAGTCTTAAGGGAGCTATTTTTAGTAAAAGTTGTTGAAAAAAAAAAAAAGGAGGAAAAAAAGCCCATATCCTTACTGCTGAGATATGAGCTGAAGGAAACTCTCCTGTCAGATCTGTTTCGTATATGTTACAAGAACAGCAAAACAGAAAAGTTCATCAGGGTATTATTTTATTTTCCTTTTTTTTTTTAAATTTCTTTTAAATTTATGGGATCTGACAAATCAGTCTGGAGGGTGCCAAGTCCAAAGGACTTGGAGTCTAGAGGTACCCTTAACATCAGGTGATAGCTGCTGATTAGTTTTGGCAGGAATGGTTTCCTGATGCTCTGCAAATGAAAATTAAGAAACTCTGGGACGTCTCGGAAAAAAAATGCAGCAGTGTTTGTTGCTTTAGAATTTCATGCTGGGCAGTGCCATTTTCCCCCGGCTCAGCCTGGGTAGCTCTGCTAGGAAATGCCACGCTCACTGACTCTTTCCTTTGGAATGAGCCAGGATCTTCCCAGAGCCAGGCACGAAGCAATGCAAGGTGGGGTGGGTAATGCTTTCTCCTACTTGCACAGCTGCCAATTTCAAAAGAAAATTTTTTTTTTTTTTTTAATTTCCAGAAGTTGTAAACTGTGATTTTAAAATGCACTGTAAGGTTAAAAGCAATTGAAAGCACATAAATGAGAGAGTACCTAAAACAGTCTTTCATCTTGCAGGCCCACATGGCCCTGAGAAATTTTGTTATTTAAAAGACCTTATAACACATCCTACTGCTCCTGGCACAAAGCTCCTCAAATCTGTCAGCAAATCTTTCATTCCTGCCTGACACCTTCCTATATGGCCCTTCATGAACACACTGGAGAGTTTGATTCAAGTCCAGCTTATGTAAAGGGAATAGTTTTGAAGATTTTTCAATAGGTATTGAGCGATATTCTCCCATTTCATTAATTCACCAAGAAACTTGGCTTGTTTGTCTTTTTGTTTCAAAGATATTCCTACTGGAACCAAGTTAATTTTCTAATTACACCCTTCCTTATTGAATTAAAGCCTTGATTCAGATAGCCTGGTGTGTTTTGAAGACTTGTGTCCATTTCAATAACTTTTTTTGTTGAGTACATACAGCTCCCATCTTCCTTAGGGCCCTCTCCTGGGAGCTGACAGAAACAGGTTCAATACTTCAAGAAACCTGTTGCATGTAAGGTTTTTCGAATATGGTTCTTTCCTACACCACAGTCCAGTTTCACTAACTCTTGTCAGTTTTAGGGTAGGTGACTGTCTCTTGACACATCTTCAAGGCCCTCCTTGTACTCCATACCAGAAGCTCAAAATTATGAATTTCATAATTATTTGTAAAATTAAATTGGTGTTTTTCAGTTATTCCTAATGTGCAAAATTAATAAGTATTGAGATAGAAAATGTGTTGAGGCCTTGCAGTGTGCTAGCCCACCGAATCACAGAATCAACTAGATTGGAAAAGATCTCTGAGATCATCAAGTCCAACCTTTGACCTAACACCACCTTACCTACTAGACCATGGCACTGAGTGCCGCATCCAGTCTCTTCTTAAATATGTCCAGGGACGGTGAATCCACTACCTCCCTGGGCAGCCCATTCCAATGTCTGATCACTCTCTCTGTAAAGAATTTCTTCCTAGTGTCTAACCTAAACCTCCCTTGGCACAGCTTAAGACCGTGCCCTCTTGTCCTACTGCTGGTTGCCTGGGAGAAGAGACCAACTCCCACCTGCCTACAACCTCCTTTCAGGCAGTTGTAGGGAATGATGAGGTCTCTCCTGAGCCTCCTCTTCTCCAGACTAAACAACCCCAGCTCCCTCAGCTGCTTCTCACAGGACTTGTTTTCGAGTCCCTTCACCAGCCTCATTGCCCTTCTTTAGACATGTGCCAGCACCTCAGCACCCTTTCTAAATTGAGGGGCCCAGAACTGGACACAGCACTCAAGGTGCAGCCTCACCAGCACTGAGTACAGGGCAAGAAGCCCAAACCACGATGCTGTTCATGATCCATGTTTTTTCTGTGTCAAATACACGAGTGTATCAGGAGAAAAGAAAGGCCAATTTCCAGAAGAGGAAAACACTGAGCCCAGTTGTTTCTGGGCTCAAAACCCCAAATGGTCAACAATTCTGCTAAAAATTTATTTTTAGAAGTTGTGAATCAGTTTTTCATATAAAACATATAAAATAGTACAAGACAATCTCTCCCCCTCCCCCACATTTCCTTTAATGTGGGTTGCTTAAGTCCCTGTTCACCTAGTGAGACTTTCCTACTTAAAAAATCCTGGAGAATACATACCAGAGGAACTCATGTCACCTCTTGTTCTCTAATATTTCTGTAAGTAGTCAAAAGTAGGAAATTCTGAAAATGTTTATGAGAAGTTTTATTTCAGGTCTGTGCAGTTGTTCTCCATCCAGACCTTCTGATACTAACACCCATTTCACTTCTCTCTGGCCTGTTCTGCTGCTTGCAATCTCCAAAGTCACACTTAAAGAAATTATTCATGCCGCAGCTATGTCAGGTGTGTGAATTAAGGTAGTGTAGAGGTTTGACTATTTGCCCTGACATTTAGGGATGCAAGTCCTCTCTGGAGGACATGGTAAAGGTCTATGGGAAATAATCCTTTGCAATAGAAAATCCTCGATCTTGCTCAGATGCAATAAGATAGTCTTACTTTCTGTTTTGTTTGAAGAAATAAAATACTGCTTTTTATTCATAGCGAGTAATAAGCAATAATGGCTTACTTTGGCTTAATGGTTCAGATCTGCAAGATACAGGTGCTTGAGTCTGATGCACTATATCAACACTCTCCTTAACAAGTTCCTGGTTGTCTCCTCACCTTGTGGGGTAGGACAGGTGAGCCTGTTCTCATGGACGAAGTACTATATTTTATACGACTAACTAAAAATCATCTTTTTGGGTAAAGACTGCCTTGCTTTCCATGTTAAGGCAGGAGCCCCACTCCAGCATCTTGCAGTAGCTCTATTGTGTGTTACTCTACTGTGATTGAAAACTAATGTTGTCACCTAAAATCTTGGTTGATGGTACACTGCTTCTCTTTTGCAGAGTTGTGAAGTTTGCTGACAGATTTTGTTTGTCTTGAGAGACCTCTAATGACTGAGACCTTGCAGATTCTCCCAGCAGTCTGTTCTCATTGCTACTATCCAGTTGGAATCTTCTTGATGATAATTTAAGCCTATAACTTGCATATAATAGAGTAATGTAACATTCCCTTTCTCTTATGGCTTCTTTTTTATGTAGGTATTTGAAGATGGTTGCCCTTTTTTCTCTCCTCCTTGATCTTTTTTCACCCCTCAGTTCATGCAGCTGTCCTTGGCTGATTTGTGTTTTCAGTGTCTGACCATTCTCATTCTCGCGCTTTTCAGAGTTGTTCTACATTTTTTTATAATTGTAACACCCCAAACTCAACATATTATTCCTGACTGGCATTTACTGTGTCTTTTAGGCTAAATTCTCTTTATATATCACAAAGTGGTACTTCGACTTTGTTGTGATAGGTCTCCCAAGTTTGTTAGGTGGCCAGGGTAATTCTTTTAAACATATAGCATTTATTTCCCAGCATGGGTTTTACTAAATACCTAGCATTCGGTTTCACGTCTGATAACCATAAGCTGACAGGATATGCTTGCTAAGTCTTTGATTCTAAATCTAGAGAAAGGAGGAGTGAAAAAAGGCCATTGCTCTGGAGATTTTACTATTTGTTGAGTTAAACATTGCTGAGCAGTCGAGCATCCCCACCCTTGTCATGAATGAATCTGGAAGGAATGAGTTTGAAGTCTTGCTGTGGTTGACTATAAACCTTTATTATACGTGGGATGTTCCTTGTGGAGGGTGGGGGGTAGTTGCCTCCCAGACAAAATAAGCAGAATTCATCAACTTATTCACTGCCCTGCCAAGCAGGGCGTGATGGGAGTAATTCAGGGTGCCTGGCACCTGCTGGAGCAGGGAGGGTGGCTGGCAACCATAAACCCATGATCAACCTTGATGCCTGCCCTCAGTGGAGACTGTAAATAACAAAGGCATTTATTTTATTTTTTTCTGTGGGGATAGGAATAGTGGTGAGAGCAAACAGAACGAATTAAAACCACCATGTTGCTGAAAACATATGGTGGCATGCCCTCAGCTGCCACCACTGCCAGTCTGTTTCAGAGCTTTTTGTAACAATTTGTACTCTAGGAAAGTTGACTTACATCTTTTCCCCTTACCTCGTTCTCACAGCAAGAAGCAATGGGTATATGAGCAAACCTTGCATGGAAAAAAAGGAAGCAGAAAATTGTGAAGACTGAGGGTAACAACTTAAATGGTGTTAACTGGCAAAGGCTACCTGTTGCTCCCTCTGTTTCCATTCTTACCTCCCTTTCACAGCTATGTCAAGGGATACAACCATGGATGTCTTCACAAGATCACTGACAATTTTCTCTGTTTTTTTTTATGGCATGTTCCTCTAACTGTTTCGTTCCCAGTTAAATCCATTAGCCAGAGTACATAGTGCCTTTTTTTTATCTTTAAGGGGTGTGTATTTGAGCTATGGGCTATAATCCTCAGTCAGGTTGTTACTAACTACAAAGGCTATCATAAAATGCTCACTAAAGTCACCCATCCAACATCATCATTGCAGTTGGAAATTCCTGATCCTTACGGAAATTGCTGGAGTCTCACAGCTACAAGAGAGAGAGCAAGAGGGGCTGTGACTGTGTTGCTGCACCCTAGTGCCTAGTATTGTGAGAGATTTGGTCACCTGGTCACTCTGGGCTGAATCTCCTCATCTTTTCTAAACTTGGAAAGTAAGTTGAGTGATCCATTTTGGTCCTTGCATGGACAATGATTAGAAATCCCAGCTGCTATGGATGTAGCTAAGGAGCCAAGGGCACTGACTCTGGAAATGCTGGAAACCCAGGGGCTGTAGGCACAGATTCTGCTGGGTCTACAGACCAAGTGAAGATTTCAGACTGGTTTTGAACTTTATTTTCCAGAGAGTTGGAATATTTCCACCACTGATTTTAGTTCAAAGCTATTGAACAGATAATGAAGAAAAGCCTTTACCTATGTGGCTGTTAATTTTGCATTTTTATGTGTATTGCATTATATATATTATATAATTTATATAATTGGGAGATTGTTTCTCAGTGGACAGACACAGAACTGTAAATCATCACATACAACTATCTAGGTCCCAACAGCTCAATGACACATGAGATCGGGAGAACAGTACCCCAGGGCAGAAAATTAAGCCTTCAATTAACTCGAGTTACCTTCCAGTGATTAGATTTTGAAAAGCTGTGATTTGCATCCTACTGCTTACTTGCCTGGGTGTGTCCTGCACTGCAAACTCAGCTCTTCAGCTGAAATGTTTTTGCTCCTACAGTGTTTGGAGTTTGTACCATCGAATGCAGTAAAAGGCATGATTCATGTTACAATTAAAAAAAAAACCCCAAACATCAAGGAAACGTATATAAAACGTGCATGTTCATAATGGTAGAATTCACTTTTACAAGTACTTTTATGAAGAAGTGTTTATCCTGCCATAAAAGGGAGGTGCTAGATGGGTATACAATGAATTCTCAATTGTTCACAAGCGGTTTATCCAGGTTGTGGATTAACTGTGCTGCAAAGGCCCTGACACTTTGCTGGCACTGTGCAAGGGGGTCCATCTGTACTCATATGCTCAAGCACAGTGTTCCAGGATTCAGTCCAAAGCTTTATAGTGAACTCTGTGTGGCAACACCTCAGTATACCCTGGCTCCAGAAAAATTTATCCTCGTGGTTGCAGTGTTGCAAACATACCTTGGGTTGCACATTAGCTAATACACCCTCTTGGAGCAGAGTGCAGAAATACCTAAGGGATTGTGAAAACAGCAGGTTGCATCTGGCAAAGCCAGGGCCGAATTAGAGCTAATAAGTCTGGCTAAACTTATATTGACTCTGTCTGGAGTCAATCACAAAGTTGACCAGTATTCACTTTCAATATGTTCAGCATGCTAAAAGATATACAGGCTGTGTCTAAACTAAGTTCTTGGGAGTGACTCTATGCTTCCAGACTGGATGCCTCCCAGAGTCTGTCCCAAGCCCCTTTTGAGTTGAAACCCGGAAATGTAGCAGTGCCCTTCTCCCTCTCTTTCTCTGTGCAGGAGAATGGCCCTGCTCTCCAGTTGAGGTCCAGTAACAACTCAAAATACTAGCGTTGCCCTGACTGTGACTCCACAGCAATTAAAACTGTGCTATATACACAGCTGATGACATGGTGCATTTGAAGCGTGCTCGTTACAGATACCTAGTTCTCGGGACATGACCATCTAGAGCAAGCATCATCCATTCTAGCAGCACAGTCCAGCATATACCACCATGAAGTTCATGACATTGGGGAAGTCCCTGAGTGTGGGAGGATTTGACCCAGCAGTTTGCAAAAGCTAAAAACATTTATGTTTATTTAACTGCCTTTTTTACCTTTTCTGCTTAAATTCCCCCTCTTTATATGGTAATGAGGGAAATGAATACATCATAAAAACCTCAGAGGGGAAAAAGTCATGGATGAGTCACTGAAAATATTGATAAAGTCACTGAATGAAGCTGATCCATAGCTTCCAACCTTCCTGTTTTTCTATGCCCACTCCTCTTGCAGCTTCACAGACCCAGCTATGCCCCTCCTTGGTGTTCAGAGGGGGACCAGAGGGATTTCTTCACCTCCCTGTAGTGGGGACATATGCCAGAGTCACAGAGTCCCTTCCTCACCATGCCAGGATGTCATAAAGTCTTTAGCACCTACAACAACCCCTGAAAATTCTCAGAGCTACTTATAGCAGCAACCAAAATGTCTTATCACACCCCTGTCTTGGTGACAAATTAAAACTGCAATTTGATTGTTAACGTCTTTCCAAATAAAGGGCTGGATCTCACTTCCCCTGCTGCTGATTGCAAAACTGGACTTGACTTCAGTGGAAGTAGATCTGGCCTCAGGGTATGTTTAGAGAAAGCAAGTAGCAGCTATTTTCCTAGTGTTTATTTTACATTTCAGGTTGAGGCATTTGCAAGTGTGGTTTCTGCTGGACTTTGTATAGCTGGGGTTGTGACTAACAGTAATAACAGGCAAAGCTGTGACTTTGCCCCAGCCCCGGAACAAGAGGCCGTCCTGTCCCCAGAGTCATGCAGAAGGCACATGGTGACTCACGCCCTCATAATCCCTCTGCTGGGTTTCCCCTTGCTCCACAGGAAAGGAATTTTTTTCCCCTTCTATACTTTGCACTGCACATAATCCCAGCCATGCTGGTCCCATAACCGTGAAGTGTGTTGAGAGTGTGACACAGGTCAGGGTTTTAGCACCTAAGGGGTGGTAAGCACTGGTATTTAGTGGGAAACTACACTCCATTTTATTTTGCCTTGAGCATAAACCAAACATGGGCCCTGGTGGAAGGCAGCACTTTGGGGTAAGGGCTCCATAATGCAACATCCTTTGGCAGAGCTCCCCCCAAAACCCACAGCCTGAGCAGTGAGTTCAAGGTGCACTGTGATTTCCATCTACTCTCTCAGTGTCCATGTGACTGCAGGTTCTGTTCATTAGTCAACTGGCTACACAATGTGTCTCTGAGCCTTTTTTCTGTGGCAGTCTCATGCATCAGTTTAATTAATTAATTAATTAATTAGTCTATCTCCTTCCTTGAAGATGGGATCGTCCTCAGGTGATGCTGTCCAACAGATCCTCGCACATGCATGTGTTGGCTTCCTGTGAGATTATGGCTCCAGAGCATTCCTGCAGGGGCAATCTGGAAAGTATCTGTGTGACTAGTGATGATCATGAGAGGCTTGGAAAACTGGATATTTTGAAAGCTTCTGTCAAGAGAGCCTGGCTGTGTAATTCCTCTGTCTCGTGTTCAGAGAATCTGAACTTAGTTATGGTTGTTTGGACAACAGATAAAATGGAGTTTCTTGGACACTGTTTGCTTCAAAGCAAGTGCTTCCCCTTCCTCCTTACCTTCCACTACTTATCAACTCCACTTTTGTCTCCGATGGATTTATATTTAGGGAACTGTCTTTGCAGTTGAACTGGATTGCTTCCAAAGCTCCAGGACAAATGTGCTAATGGATAGCTGGATTTTGGGGGCATCTGTATTTTGCTTACGTTAAAGTTCCTTGTTTTCTCACCAACGTGTTCTTGGGCTTATTGAGTGACACAGCCTCAAAGACCACATGAAGGTCTTTCACCAGACAAACCTGGCACAGCACTTTGAGGAGATCAGCTTCTCTCAAGACTGAAGATCAATCAAGACAGGAGCTAATTCTAATCAAAGAAGATATGTTTTTTTGGAAAATGTTCAGCTGTTGTCCCCTGAGATAAAAATTTTGACTGTTTAGAACATTTAGGTTTAGATTCTTAGAATTCTTACTTATGCTAAGCTCTCACCATTGTGTCATTCAGAAGTTATGCATCTACTATTGCTGGTCAGCTCGGAGACCTAACCTGTGGGCCAGAGGATATCTCTACCCTGCAATCACAGCAGTGACTGCTGTGGCATCTGCATACCAGAGATAGCTGCATAGCCCTGAAGCTGCAGTGTGTTTGGCAAATGCACCTGCACGAAAATGGCAAAAATAGCCCTTATGTGTCTAGCAAATCCCTCACTGCCTGCTTACACTATTCCCCTGTTTCAAGCTAGCAAAACTATCTTGGGTAACCCTTTTCTTTACCTCACTGACTAGATATCTGCATGATTCCTGTATTGTTGGACTGTGCTACAACTCAGAAGTGGGTACCTGATGAACATGGTTTCAGCACAAAAGGTTCACCTGCTAGCACAGGACACGGTCATCTCTTCTCAGTCATGTGACAAGGCCAAACTTCTTTAATTTTCTCTCTAGAAAAGGTAACAATACACATATTTGGGAAAATACCTATAACCTAAAAACCTCTAGGGTTAACTAATTCAGTGTAGTGGATCATATAGATACACTTTGAAAGTCCTTAAACACCACTTATGTGGGAATTGACTGGGGGATTTCTTCTTGTTTTGGCACCCGGAGTAGGTGTATGGTTTTTTTTCCATCCAAAAAATTTGACTGTGTGACCTGTCAGAAGTGAGATTACATTGCAAGTAAGAAAATTCCCAAGGTTTGTGATCAACCTTCACTGGAAACCAATGGTGCCATGTACTTAATTGATTTTTGAGGGGAAAAAAAAAATCCCAAATAAATGTCCCCAAAGTCCACAAATTCAAAGCGACTTTGTGTGAAACCATTTCTCCCTTCAGGCGTCCTTGGCTGCCTGTTTTGTGCTCAGTCGCCTCTTCCTCGGTGCACATGCAGTCCCCTCTGCCCGACAGGAGCTCAGGGGGCTGTATGTGGTGGGGGCAACTGATGAAGGGGCTGCAGCTTGACAACAGCGCCAGCACTGTGAGAGCCGCCCCAGCTCTGCTGCTGAGGGCAGTGTAGGCTCATGGCATGTGTTATCTTCTTGTGGAGCTCCTTCTCCCAGCACATAAACAATTTTGTTTTTGTTTAAAGACTTTCCCACACGAGTGTCTGCCAAGTTCAGAGGACTGCTCTTTGAGATTGATCTTGAATTTTTTGGAAAGGGAGATGAGATTATATAATAAATTCAGTTAGTCTCAGTGAGACAGTTGGGAGATGCTGTTTCAGACTACAACTCAACAGCCAATAGAATTAAGAAAAAAATCCACAGAGAGTAAGTGGGGAAGGAACTCGATTTTCAATTTAGTAAGTCTAGTTTGGAAGCAGATTCACAAACGAATCTACACACCAGAGGATGGTTGAAACATTCTCAAAGCAGTAAACCTGAATAGATTTATTTATCTTAGAATAATCAGCATGCCTTTTTTTAATACATGGCTTGTTGTATACCTTGTTGTGTATCCACAGACTTGATGATCTCAGAGATCTTTTCTAACCTAAAGAATTCTATGATTCTGTGATACAGTGGTTTTCACATAACAGTCAACTGGTGATTTAAAGAATTATTCCTAGTCTTACTGCTGTGACAATGTTGCAAATCCAGTTGTTTGCCAAGTGGCTAGGCCTCTTGGTACTTGTTGTCCAGTTCAAATCTTGCTCTTCTAAATAACTAAACACCCCAATTTCAATGTTTAGAAATAAAAACGCAAGAGAAATATTCCTTTGTCCTGCTGAAAATTTTGTATTTCTACATGGTGGAAGACCTTCTGAATTTTAGTTCAGTAATGTAACATTTCCAGAGAAACTGAAATTTAAAAGCACTGTGAAGCCAAGGAGCTGGTCTGACACTGGGACTGTGTGGAGGCAGGCAGGCTGTACATCGTCAGGGCTGGACATCCACCGTGGGTTCTCTCAGTGTTTTTGGTGGAATTGAAGTAGTTGGCCAAACTAGCATTTTCGCATGGAAATGCTGCTGGCAGTGAAACTGAAATGGGAGGGAGAGCTGTCAAAGTAGCATCCCTCAGAGAGAGGGAACTGCTGACGTACTCGTCATCTCTAACCCTCCTGAGTAATGTCTCTCATGGCCAGTGAGGGCAGGTATTGTTCTGCAGTGGGAGAAGCTGTGACAAAATGTACAGACCGTACCAAACCTGCAACACTGCTTGGGTATCCTCCTGTCTCCTTTGAGCTGCCTTAGTTTCTGCCATAACCAGTTCCCCACCTGTAGAGAACACAGAGAATTAGCGAAGCAGCAGTAGTGGTGTGAGGGGGTTTCAGTCTTAGGAACTAGTCCTCTATAAATAAATACAATAAAAAAATGCAGTGATCATTATAGGACCATCTAAGATGTCCACAGGAAAACAAATTCATCTTATATATTGAGAATTGAATAAATTCTATGTGTAAACTGAACAGGGAACTACATCAATTTTACAGTTGTCTCATAGTTAATTATTTCTTAAAATAGGATGATTCTAACTACAGAAACTGTAGGGATTCTTGGGAGCTAAAAGATCTTAAAAAGTCTAAATCATGGACCATATAACAAGGGGTCTTTGTTGAATGTGTAGTTCAAGAATTTAGAGAGATTATTTCAAGTTTTCTCCTCTTTCTACACTACTGAGTTTGTTTTCTTTTATGTGAGGTCTGTAATTCATACTGCTGGTACAGGCAACAAACTGTTCAGAGCATGTTTCTTTAGCTATTTAGCATTTTTTTCCATTATATTACAGTTTTTCCATATAATCTAAAAAAACCCTGATGTATTCTGAAGATTAAAGTGAAGACCTGTTTATTAACATAGAATCATAGAATAGTAGAATATGCTGAGCTGGAAGGGACCTACAAGGATCATCGAGTCCAACTCTTCGCTCTATGCAGGACACACCAAGAATCACACCATGTGCCTGAGAGCATTATCCAGCATTATGCCAGCTCTGACACCTCGGGACTTACTAAAGTGTAAAGAAACTTTACATTCTCCTTCAAGCATCTACAGTTCCATCTGTAAGCCAGGAACTTTCAGCCACTCCACCTGCCTCTTCTGACTCACCACTGGGCTCCCACCAAGGCAATGGGGTTTACTGCCCAGGCTGGGGCCAAGGCAGAGCCTATCACATCCTGCGGATGCTGCTGCAGGATGGGTCCAAGTCCTTGTGCTCCTTCATTGCCTTGCCTGCAGGTCACCTACCAGTTTCGGACACACCATTCCTCATGTCTGAAAAGTGAGAAAAAAAGGCTCCTAGGAAACCTCAGAGGATTTATACACCTACATCCTTCAGCTGTTGATTTCTCGGAAGGTGATTTTTACTTTTTTTTTTGAGTCAGTGCTGAACAAGTACCTGGTCTGGCACATCATTCAGAGGGACTGTGGTACTCTGGTGCTACCATTTGCATGAGCCTTAAATCAGACCTGCATTTTCTTGGGAACCAATCTCGTCCCAAGAAACTAACTGAGCAGCAAATGCAGCCAGCCATGCTTATCTTCCACAGCTTCACCTGGTTATGTTAGCCATACCCTCTTTTCTTCGGTTGCTTTATGGTGTCACCAAGCATTTTAAACAGGAGTGACAAAATTAATTCAGGAGAACAGTGTCCCTGTGGTATATAGTCCAGAGCTACCTCTTATGGATTCTATTAAAAACTGAGGCACAACTTCCGCTCTGTCATTACATAGAAGAGGAGAAAAATACTTTCTCTGCTTATTAGATATGGTTTACGCCAGGGCAGGTAGTCCTGTGACTATGTCTTTTTCTAATTAGGTGCTTCTGCATCCTTTAGATGCATTAATTTATCTGAAGACTTCTAGCAAATGCATAGAAAATCTGAAAAGCAAGACAGGCAATGAACTCCTTTCCTCTTTTGCCCTTTTCTTGTGTGGTTAGAGAAAAATAATGTTGGAGTATCTGTTTCCCAAATTCCAAGCCAATCTACTCCAGTTGTAAAAATTTACAGTGTAATGCATCATCTCCTGGAATCAGAGCTAATGAAACTTCCCACAGTAATATGATCAAATGCAGTCCCAATGAATAAAACTGTTGCTTTTTTCAGAATGGTTGCTCCAAGAAAATAAATACTTAATGTTCATGCCTGAGTTTTCTTCTGGACTCTATACAACAGGAATGTTCAGAAAAGGCTTTAAAAGACTGTTCTTGCTTCCTGACCAGCCCTCCTACTGCAGTCACCCACAGACAGGACCAGATGATACTGCGGTGCCATGAAAAGGCACCTCCAGAGGAATTTACATCCTCATGGCTTTAGCTGACCCCAGAATTTATTAGCTAACAGATTACCACTTCCTGCCATCGTTTCTGGAAGTCTCGGTCTTTTGATCATGCCATCATGTTCATGAAATGTGCAAAAAAATGGAGACTCTGCATACGTGTTCTGTTTGATGAGCACAACGTCCTGAAGCAATCCAAACTATGCATCATTTTGGCCTGCTAACAGTGAAACAGGTTTGTTGATCAGTTCTTACTCGTATGAGATATCAGGACATCAGGTCTACCTCTGAGAGCCCAGCAATTTATCTCAGAAGTGATATGATGGAAATTGATGAGGGTGATCCTCTTGTTCCGCTGACATCCTGCTCCCCAGGGTCCCCGGAATAATTTGTAGTTACTTATGATCAGTATGAATGAAAAACAAGGGATGCATCTTTGCTTTGACTTGGGGCTATTAGTTAAGCAAAACTGGAACTACACTTAGGCTAGTAATGGTGCCACAGCTGGGTATCTTCCACAAAAACAGTTCTGAGAAACAAAGATTTAGGTATCAGCAAGTATTCATTGATTAACATACTGTTTATTTGTTTGACTGATTGATTGATTGATTGATTAGAAAATTGATTTGAGAGCAGCCCTGCAGGGAAGGACCTGGGGATACCGGTGGATGAAAAACTAGACATGAGCCAACAATATGCACTCGCAACCCAGAAGGCCAACCACGTCCTCAGCTACATCAAAACAGCATGGCCAACAGGTCAAGAGAGGTGACTGCTCTGGGCAGAGGAGTTGGACTAGATAATATCTGAAGGTTCCTCCCAAGCCAAGCCATTTTGTGATTCCATGATTCTAAGTATCCTGCTTCCCCAGATGTGGCTTGCTTAGTTGTTGGAGATGCAGTTCATGGCCCTATGGGACAGAAAAGTAGGTGTTATAGATTTGGTTGCCAAAGAGCTCCCCAGATGATTCTCTGAGTCCTTGAAATATTGAGAAGAATCAAGATTGAAAAGAAAAACTTCTTTCTCTTGAAGAGTTCTAAAGTTCTTGTGAATTGCCAAAAAAAGAGAGAAAAGTTGCCAGTGCAATAAATGTCTTTCTAATATGTTGTGATCCAGCCAGTGCTCCAACAATCCCTGTTGGAGTGTATAAATCTGCAGTTCCTCCTAAAAACCTACCACTGCCACAGTGTTGTCAACCAGATTTCTCCTCAGCACCAGGCTTAATATAAAAAAAATTGCTGGGGGAGCCTGAAGATGGAGTGAAAGGCAGAGAAATTTTCTTGTTTTGTTTGAATCAGCATTATTGTAGTTTGATAGTTGGAGCTTTTTGTATTAGGAACACAAAATACAATTTGTATGTCAAAATGTATTCCTGGGTTCTACAGTGATACCAGATATTTTCAGTGTTGTTTCCTAGATTTTTTCATGTGCAGTATAACTTTTTATTTGCTTTTCTATCCAATTCCCACTGAATGGAAGAATTTCACATACTGTTACCCCTCCTCCACTCCACCCCTCCAGTTCATGAGCAAGTTTACTGAACTCCCCAGCAGCTCATGTTTATTTTCTTATCTTAAGTTAAGAGTGTGAAATTAAAACGCTTGATTTGTCCTTGGCAAGTTAAAATGCATATTATTTATATAGCACTGTAGGGGTCTTTAGCTCTTTGTGAGCAAAGAGAAACTGAAATACCATGGCATGGGGCAATACATTGCCAAGGATTAGATCTTACAGATGCTCAGACTGGGCATGATGAAGCACACAGAGCCATAACTTGTTTAGCTAACTTCACGGGACGCTTTGTGGATGTATGCTCTACCTCTCACACCTGGTGTGTCTCACCAGGACGTTTCATTGGAAAGACATTAGTACCATTGTTCTACTTGGGCACAGCCCTTGGGGAGACTTTTACAGAGCACCTTGGTGCCAGGCATATTTCTGGCACCAGGTCACGCAAATGTCGTCAGCCATGTTTTATGACACTTCATTTGGGCATTGCTAGCAGTAAGCTTACAGTGTCATTGACCTCCAGGTGGAAAAACTGCCTTTATTCACCCTTGCAGGTTGGTTTTTGCGGTCTCCATGGAACTCCAGGTAGCTCTACCCATATTTGTAGCTGAGGCAAATAGCACCAGGGTGCCTTTGATTCCTAGTGATTATCATAAACCTGCTGTTATATATTTTTTAAAATTTCCATACAGCTTAGTTATTAGTTAAGATCTAAATCAATTAGAAAAATTCTTTACCTATACAATTGTAATTAGTTTTAACCTTAAGTTCAGGCTAAAAGCATACATTCAACAGGCTTCAGCAGTCTCTCCTAGTCTGTTAACAGAGATAAAAATTTCTTGTCACTGCTGAATTTAAGATGGGAATGGTATAAAAAATAGTGTAAGTTTTAAGAATCTGTAAGTAGTAAGTTAAAATAGAACATTTCACCACATCTTTATGCACAACTCTTTGGAGTATGTACACACATATTTGTGAATGTCTCAATACAAAGTATTTCTCATAAAAATAATCAGTACCCAGCCTCTTGTCAAGTGTTACCCTTTTATCAATGCCTGCAGTTTTCTCCAAAATCAGCAATGTTTCCAAAGAATCAAGTCTAAACCAAGATAGATCAATTTCATGAAGGTGGAGAGTAAAGTCAGGCATTTCAGAGCTGAAGTACTATTGTGAATGAAATTATTTTCCATTTTTTCTCCTTTGCAATGATATCAGATGAGAGTTATATTTATAAACAAGTAATTTACCATCAATTGTTGCAGCTTCCCCTGTAGTTGTATGTTATAAACTTTAGCACATCCAAAATCAGATTGTTCCAGTTTTAAGCCCATCATAAAAGCATTAAGCCTGTTTTGTATGAGACATGGAAGAAGTATTCAGTCACTTAAATGTCTCTCCATTCCCTTCAAATATAAAAAAGTGCAAGTGGGAAATGCTCACCTAATAGCTGGAAAAGGTCTGAAGATCCTTTCAACTGCAGGTTATAGAGATGGCTATCTGTGGGAGGACACTCCTCATTTTTTCCATATGTTCAAAATAAACTGTCTTCTGTGATTCTGAAGCTCTCTTGGCAGGAGAGGAAAAGTGTTGAAATACTGTGTTTCACAATTTTCCAGACCAAATGGTAACTTATCTAAACGATACATTACTGTATTATACAGTACATAAGCTCACCAATGCTCTGCAAGTCGATAATCCTTTTCATTTTTCATTACTTTATAGTTAGAGAGTATCTTGCAGAGTTATCATAAGCATTATCAGTGCAAAGAGTGATATGCAGCCAAGGACCTTTGTGATTATACCATGTTTTTCGCCTGTATGGGATATTTTAGTGCAGTCACAGTATCTCATTGAAAGCAGTCCAGCAGATGACAGATAATTTCCCCTCTCTCTGTTTAGTGAGCAACAGCAATTTGAAACATTTTGATATTACAATAGTGGAGGAGTCAATGGCCACAAACTAAAATCTATTCTTTTTATCAAAGCTTTAACTTTTAGATTGTTTGAAAAAAATTATACAATTGGCACCATTTTGTGTTGGCAACACACAGAAGCTTTTGTCCTACAAAGATATGTATGTGATTTTAGCTCTGAGTGAATCTTGGGAAATCACATCATCTCATTTTCACCATTTCTTTGTGCAAAACTCTTATGGTATGTACACAAATGCCCATGAATTACTCAGTACAAAATATTCCTCAAAGGAATAAACTGTCCACAATCAATTCACCTCCCGAAATGAGCACGGGTAGCATTTTCTTATAAATTTGTTGTTTCCTTAGCAGCCAACCAGTTGTTTTCTGTGATTTCATGTGTTTCAACAATGAAAAACATTTCAAGAGCTTTTTTCTTACAAGCTGTGTTAGATCTTTTTAATGATTCACACTCTTTGCATGCTGTCTTATCACGAGCAATTCAGAAACTTCTGCGTAAGTGACCATGAGCTGTCTGACACTTATTGCCTTCTTTCTTTCTGCTCCAAACCAGATCGTTTCTACACTTATTTGGAAAATCTGACAACCCCTCTTTTTCATTTTTTTAAATTTATTTATTTTTTCTTTGAGGGAAGGCTTTTCTTGACATTTTAATGCAACAGTATCAGTTTAGTTGTTGTCACAGTCCTGATCCATGGAGGGCTGTAACTTGAGCAAATAAAAGTATGTAAGTAAAACTTATACTAACCTTTAAATCACAATGATTTTGTCAGCTTTGAAAACCTTGTGTACTAGGCTGACTGATCACACAGTCTGCATACAGTACAGACAGTATTTGGTCCATGACATATACTCAAGATAAAATCACTATACACACCAAAACTTTTTCCTATGCAGAATCACTGTAGCAGCAGCTCTTTTGGTAGGTAGATGACATTGGAAATTATTTTTGCATCCCTTCTTGCTTTTCAGTCACAATGGAATGTATTGTTTTGCAAATTTTTAAACAAAATTTAGGAGCCTTTGTTGTTGAAACTGTTGCACAAGTGTAGTATGTTATTTAAGACCAGGAATGCAAGACTTCATCTGAAAAAGAAGGCGTGGAAAGATCTGGGGAGATTCCTACAATGGGATCTTAATTTATGAGGGACTCATCAGAGGACCTGTCTCTACGAGAAGCGCCGGTGGAAGAGGTTATGGGCTCCATATGCATAATGAACAATGCCCAGTCATCAGGACCAGATGGTATTTACCCAACGGCTGTAGAGGAATCAACTGAACAGCACCATTTAAACTCACACTGAAAACTAGTGTGGTAGCTGAAGACTGGTAGCTGGCAAACTAATACCAAATTTTTATTGTGTTAGCTATAAAAGAACTTTGTTCAAGGGAATTTCAGGGGAACTACAGGCCAGTAATCTTGACGTCTGTGCTTGGGCAAAGCAGTAGAAACCATAATGAGTACCATAATTAATAAATATGGATAATTATGCTGTACTGTTCAAACGCCAATATGATGTTTGCAAAGGGAGGTCTATTATTGAAATTCCATTAAAATCTTACTTATTGAATACTACTTCTCTGAAGGAGTCAGCAAATACGTAGGGATATTCCATTGATTCAATCTTTTGAATTCTTAAAAATCTTCCTGCAAGACCACAAAAGTCACTCTTAGAGAAACTGAAAAACTATGGGATAGAAGTTCCTTGTATGCATAAATAATTGCTTAGAAGATGGGAAGGAGAGAGCAGAAAACATAGTCTATTTTCATCATGCATGGTTATCAGTGGAGTTACAGAAGATCTGTGCTAAAACCCTTGATCAAAATGTTTATGTGGGATCTGGAAAGGGGCTTAATAGTGAGATAACATTGAGGACATTATTAGATAATTCAGGATAGCAAGATGATGGCTGGCTGTGAACAATTGCAGGGGGTTTTACAAGACTGTGTGACCAGATGGTAAAATGGTAGATGAAGTTCCATGTAAATAAAGATAAAGTGGTGCACACTGGAGAAAATTATCTGGAAATTAAATGTAAAATGCTAAAGACCAGGTTGCTATCACTTGTGAACAAGATCTTGGGGCTACAATAGTTGCATGAAAAAGTCAGTCCTGTGCTCAGTAGCAATCAAAAAAGCAAATTAGATGTTAGGGAGTATTAGGAAAAACATACAGAACAAAACAGTGACTATGATGATGCCACACTGTATAGACCCATGATTTCTGTGAGCCTGGAGTAACATGCAGGTCTGAATCCTTCCTCCATCTCTGCTGTAGAAGAGAAGCAGGTCCCAACAAGTGCAGTGAAGGTGGCTAAAGGAGTGGAAGAGGTTTCCACATATTCCACGAATGCGTGAGCAAGGCTTTTCAACTTGTGAAGGATACCACCAAGGGAGAACTGGAGCCAGAGCCTAAACAGGCCTTGGCAACAAGGCAAGGAGAAATAGACATATTGATTATTGCCCCTCCCAGCTTGAGACCTTGCATCCAACCAATCTATCAAGTACTAACTTAAAACAAAAGATGGTGTTTTTTAGTACACTGTCTTCAAATAATTTCCTTTCTTAGTCCTAGTTCTTGGTCTGAAACCCTGTTATCCTGAAACCCAGTTACTCTGAAACCCAGCATAGCACCTCAGAGGACAGCAGTGGCATGGCACAGCGATGCCGCTCGGGTCCCAGCTCCTCATCTAACAACAGGCTGTTGAGTCTGGATAAAAATTCCCAGCATGATATTTCCACTTAAAAACTTCTAAGCTTTGCCAGAAAAATTTGGCTTGGTACAAAGCTTCAAAACAGCATCACTCATAAAGCGCCTACTGAACCTTTTCCAAAACCATGTTATGTCCTATATGTAGGAAGCCTTTTCTGTTTGCACATCTGCTAGTTAACATTTTCTGACCATGCCATATTTATTTACCAGGGTTACAAATGCAAGGAAAAGAAGGCCTGAGATAATTTCATGTTTAATATATAAAGTCTCAAGAAAAAAGACATTATCATGCCCTTTTTTTTTTAATTTCAGATGTGTGAAACCTTTTCTTCCTGGCGTCGGTTTTAGTATTTACTTAAGATAAGGAGGAATCCCATGAAGAAAAAGGGTGATTACCTGATTAACAGACTTATTCACTCATTCCTTGAATCTTCCACTTCCTCATGTGACCAATGAATGAAATAAGTAGAGCTGGAGCACCCCAAGCCAACAAGCAAAGAAAAGGTAGCTGAGGGTACAGAGAGGACAAAGAGGAGATAGTTCTCCTGGATAAAAATACAGGAAGTAGTTCATGGGAAGAAAAACCCTCTAATAGAACTAGCGCAGGAGAGCATAGCAATAGTTTTCTTTCTATACAATATGCTCATCTGGGTCTCAGGTATGATTCATACCAGGACACTGGACTCTAATGTTGCACTAATTATAATTTCTCTCTTTTTTCCCCTTTTTTTTCTTTCTTTTTTGTTCCCCTTCCCAAAACAGACATTGTGAACCTTCTGGGGCAAAGACTTTACGCTCTGCTGTTTAAACAGTTCCTAGCACAGAGTGTCCCTGATCCCATCACCAGGATGTGCTTTGGCAAATAAAAACCAATAGGAGAGGGTAGTTGGAGATGAAATGCTGAAATCGGGCCTTGATACTCAGAAAAGATGTTTCTTTGGTATTTGTTTTTGTTATTATTATTATTATTCCTTTAAGTAAACAAACACATTAGTTCACCTCATTAAAATCAAAGAGAAAAATCTGAGAAATGTAGTTCAGCAGCCAAGTCTCAAAGTCCACCTTGAAATCTTATTGGCTATCTTCTCGAGGGAAGTGTAAATCTTCCTTTCCTTGGCTTTTATTTCTGAATTTGGCTCTGCTCCTGGAAACCTTTCCTGAGAGGCCTCCACTTGCTATAAATGTTGCAAAAGAAGCCTCGCTATTTGCAATGCCGTTCTAATTATTTTTCTGATGGGCCAAGAGTTGCCTTGTGGCCATCTTGGTTCTGTACTTCTAAAGCATCATTTGGAATCATTCTGGACATCAAGCTCTCACTGCCAGCCAAAACAACTGTATGTCTCAGGGTCGGGCCTTTAGTCTGTATGTGTCCCTGCAAACTCAACTGAAGATTTCCATCTGATGGTTGTGATGCAATGCAGCAGATTCCTTGCTGGGAAGACAACAGGAAAAGGAGATTAAAAAAACAAACAGAAATGGAGATGAAGGGAGGTTTGGCCATAGGGACCCAGGAAGAGGGGCTGTATCTGATCTTTTGCTTGTACTTTTCTTCTGGGATCCTGCTCTAAGAGGGGTCTGTACCCAAATTTTAGGAGAAAACCCAGGTGTCCACTGCACTTTTTTCCAAACAACAACAGAAGGGTTCTGGAAGAAATGCAGCGACTTTTTAATGGGTATCTAACTTTGCTTGGATAAGCGGATGGCCTGGGGTGCTTTTAAGAAAGAAATGCTGTCAGGAAAACACACCGGGGGCTTGGTGTCTCACAGTGGATCAGATCGTTTTGCAGCAACAAGGCAGGAAGTTCAAGCTAGACAGCTAGAAGTAGTCATCCAGGAAAAAAAAAAAGAAAGAAAAAGAAGCACTGTGGAGCTCAAATACAACCATTTGTTTCGCTCTGAGGTTTGTGCTGAGCACAATCCAGCTTGCAGGCTCCACAGAGGTGCTTATAGAAAGGAAGTTGATAAATGAATGAATTTCAGGGGGCAGGAAACACTGATGCTAACTTTACTGGGTGCAGCTATAATACTGCACTGTAACCTTTGAGCTTTGACTGCAAAGAAATGTTGTGCAGCCCCACACAAAACTATCACAAAGCTTATGAGCTGGGGGCAAAGAGGAGGGAAGGGGAGAGAAAGGGGGCAAATAACATCATTACTTACTTTGGTTTTAGTTCAACATTTATCTTTAAACATTTTTTCCCCTCTGAATTAGTTTCAATAAAACGTGCATCGCTCGTGGAGCTCCTTCAATAAAAAAGTCACTGTTTGTTATACGATAACACTGAACAGACTCCAGGCACTCCATTTTCTTATCTTAGATATACAGTGGAGCATAACTCAAGCAAAGGGGAGAAGTTAATGCATCTGTAACACTAGGTAACAGAAGCAACAGTAGCATGTTAGTGTAGTAATAACTCTCACATGTGAAATATCTGAAGATGGGTTTTATTGAATTCAGTTTATTTAACCAGGATAAACCCTTGAGATATGGATCTCATTTACAAGATGGTGTTGGCAAGAAGGCAGATTATTACAAGCACATGTGGAAGATAAGTATAAAACAAAAAGTGAAAGACCTGTTTATATTTTTAATTAGAATCCTTTTATCACCAAAAATGTTAAGTGAAAAGATATAACTATTACTTGTTGATACTAACTGCATTAGTACTACTTCTTTACTTCCCACTTTTTTTTCCCTGGATATCTTAACAATAGAAAAAAAAAATAAAGGTGAAATGTCCTCCCTTGTTGTACATCAGGCCTGGATAAGCCTCTTTTGTTCAAGGACTTTCCAGAGGTCCGGGTGAAATGGTCCACAAGGACCCAGTAATTGTGTCAGAAGAGGGAAAAGGAGCAGTGCAGAGTTGCGCAGCGGCGAGCGGGCTGGGGTGGAGAGCCCCTTAACTGGGCATGCTACTGAAATGCAGTCATATCTAGGTAGTGCTGACACGCTGGGGTAAAAGCCAAGGAGAACACAACGTACAGTGGAAATTTCAGAATTAAAGTAGCCGAGTAAGTATTCAAAGTGGAATTTGACCAGGATTAACCCCTTTAATCTTGCTAAAAATACTACATGATCTTTCACGAGCACTGGCATTCAAGACTCAACTTATGCATTTCACACAAAAGGCATTAAAACTTATGTTTATATGAATGCATTTTTTGAAACAGTACCTTTTAAGTGACCTCTGAACAGGTACGGACCACATTAAAGTTATATGTGGTATGCTGGCACTCAAGACTGCGAGGTGATGGAGTGCTTTGCTTTTCATAAGGCAATTTTGCTTGATAATCAAATGTCTCTGGTAGGTAAATAAAAAACCTCTCTCCTCTGTTAGAGGAGTTATTATGTTGTGTTTACAATGTATTCTTTTGGTCTGTAGTTAACATACTTTAAATACTCTTAAAGGTAAATGGCTGCCTTCCAGCCAATAACATTTTCAGGCTATCAAATTGCATATTTTGCTCAGAAGTGTGATACTGAGTCTGGTGCTCTGCTTTCCCTCTGCACTGCAGGTTTCCCCCTCCTTCTGCAGAGAGTTCCAAGCAGCACAGTCCAGTGTCTTTTTCATCTCTGGGACAGAAAGAAGACCAGGCTTGTCCAGCCTTGCTGGGATATGGCAACCACTGGGATAAATATAACAGGACATGACAGTATTATGAAAGAATGTGGACCCATGAAAAACAAACAAACAAACAAAGCCTTATCTGAATGGGAGCCTCCAAGATTCACTGATGAATATTCACCTAAGCAGTAGGATGCTTTGCTGGGGCCTCCATAGCAAAACTGGGCCTTTTTAGTTTGTAGGATGATCACGATGGAAACTACCTCTTGGGTTGCCACTGTAAAAGCCTTTGTAGGATACAAGGGTTTCATGGGCCATACTTTGATAATTAATTTTATGCAGCAGCAGCAGTGGCAGTAGAAACTCGGACCCCTGACTTGTCTGTTGGGATTTGCCCTGGTTTTCTCCCACTTGCAGGAGGGATACTTGTGAGTGGCAAATGTATAAGGTGTGCTGGTTGCCACAGGCATCCTCTGCAGTCTCCCTTTTATTTGAGTTTTTCTGTGTGCTTGAATCCTGGAGAGGTCAAGTTTCATGTCTTGCCAGTGGTGGAGTGGCTGTGAAGAGCTCCCCAGTGCTCCCATCTCCTCTGTATTTAGAAATTTTCTTGCCATTAACTTGCACATCAGGCTCCCTTCCAGTCACTGCCTTCATTTGATGGAAGAGCAAATGTTACCCAGGGGTATATGCTTGAATTAATTTGCTTTGGCTGTATTTGCACCTTTGTGTATTTGTTTACCATTTGAGCAGTGACATTTATTGGCATGAATGTGCTATGGAATGCCAATTCGGGGAGAAATGTCAATATTTGCCCTGAAGAACAACCAAACCCAATTCAAAAACATACTTACTAACTTTAAGTACATGGATGTGTCTCATTGACTTTGTTGAATGAAACCTGGAAGCAGAAGCAATGCCATGAGCTTTTACTCACTAATTAAGACAAATTAGTCATTGCCCATCCTGAGTTAAGATTGTTCAGGATCTATCCTCACTGTACTGAATTTGAAGAGATAAAACACATGCCAGGGATTTGCACACATTTGGGAAAAACATAGCTCTAGCACATCTGCATAGAAAAAGAAGGAGTCAATGTGGTTGGTATGAGTAGCTGTTGCAGTGTTAGGTCTCTACAAAGGCAGCTGTAAAAAGAGAGTCTCAAAAGAACATTACTGTTAGGAATACACTAAAAATAATGCTGAAAAGTCATGCTTGAGGAGTCATATAACATACTAGGTCTTTACAGGTGTATGGGTGAAACAGACTAGAACTGTCAGGACAAACCCATGGCATTTTTATAATCTGTAGTTTTCTAAACATTTCCACTTCGGTGGATTTTGGCTGCAGAAGTCATAGGGACCTTGCAGTTCTTGCTATAAGTAGATTATGTTTTTTTACTGATACTTACTATGATACTTTTTTCTGATACTTACTATGTGAATGATAACATCTGAGGGGAAATATGCTTGATTGAGGCTCCTGTCCTGTAAGAACAGCTCTAAGGAAATAATATGAGGCTCATGGCTGAGACCATGATGTCAAATTAAGCCACAACAAAAAAGAGTTAGTATAGGAGCACCACAGGTTCCTACATTAATGTTGCCTAACTTTTCCTATTAAAAGAAACTCCAATAATTTTTCTTTTACAGAGATTTGGCAAGGGTCAGATCTACAGTTAAGAAGGAGCTGCTTTCTGTCTCTGAAAAAAAATAAAATTGTTCAGAATTGCCTGGGTGGGCTTTGTAATGTAAAAAACCAAACCATTCTTTGTATTTTATTATAACCTATAGACTTTGTCTGAATGTAATACTGAGCATGCAATACTGCCTGAGCACACCTCAGCCCCTTCAAGGACTCTGCCAAGGGAATGGGCTGGCCAGGCCTCTTTACTGAGGACAAATCCTGAAGAAACTGGGTAGGGAGACTGATATATCTGTCCCCAGAAACACCAGTGTAATTTCCTAAGTGTGATGAACTGGGTGGTACTTTAAATTATTCATGGAGACTGAGAAGATCCTGATCCTGACATCCTTTGCTGAATTCACCCTCAAATACCGACTATCCCTAAACTCTGCCTCTGGCAAGGTTTTACAGTCATGTTGTTGGAATCAGGCACTGCATCTCAAAAGGGCATATTAAGTGGCTGCAGTGACTTCAAACCATGGTTTGGTTACATGGAGTTCCACTCCTGTAGAGGCTCCTCCAAGGAGGACAACCTGCCCAAACTCAGTTTGCCTCTTGTTTTAGACATGGCTGAATCATATCCTCTATCTTGATTTTCAGCTGAAAAGTAACTTGCTTGCTGCTTCATGAAATATGACATTGCCCTTCTCTTCTCCCCCTACAGATGAGCATTTAGCATTGAATATCATGTAGTTCAAATTTACCCTCATGGCCAAGTTCAACAAATTAGTGGCCAGAAATTTTAATCAGATATTTAATCTTTCAACCATGTAAGTGAGATTTTGTGTTTACAGTGGCAGCAGGCCAGCTTAACCTCAGAGAAAAAAAATTGTTAGTAGTGTCCTTGAAGCTGGGGAACCAGAGAGCAGAGACTCCACCAAGCAGGTCTGTCTGACCTGTGACTGAAAGGCAGCAGCAATCACCACATCAGTACCGACAGCACTGTGTGCTTTTTAAGCATTAGAGAGCCAAGGAAGTTATTACTGTCTTTGGAATATGGCTAGTAACTGCTATGTATGTTCAAAATTTTTTTAGTTAGTATAGTAAAGAACCAAGCCTTGGTGACAGGAGGACACAGCAGATGAAATTCTGACACTCAGCTCCTGAATTTGCCAAATCCCAGAGCAACGGGCAGCATCTTCACAGATCAAATGCTAATAGTGAAGAATAAATCTTCCTATTTCAATGGTGACTTGTACAGATGCCTTGCACAGATGCATACCTAAGTGTAGCCGAATGCACATGATTCATTCCCCTATTTGTAAGGATTTCACCTGTTGCCCAAAAGAGTACATGAACAAGTTGGCTTTCATAGTGTTATCCCTGGAAAGCATGTTGCAAAGTAGAATATGTGAAGTACTTTTTTACTTGGTGATCCCCTTTATGACTGGAAGTTAGAGGTCCAGTATTCTAACAATGATTTTGCTGTATATAGTCACTGAAGGTTTATTCTCAAAATATTCTTATTTTATGGCCAAGGACTGAATGCTTTAGAAGTCTGGGAGCATTTGGTTGTCACCAGGATCTAGGTGGGGTGGCATAGTACCATTTTCTGATTTGCCCTAAGTACAAACCTGAGCTCTCTGGAGCTCCTAAGAAATCCCAGATTAGCATAGGAACCTTGACTTCACTGTTCAGACTTCTAACGTAGAAATGCAAAACCCTTTGGGGGAAAAAAACCCCCCAATTCCTCAATGCAGATGTGTTTACAATCAGTGATTCGTGCCAGCCCATCAGTATTCCCAGTGGTGAAAGAGCAGTTTGGAGGCATTATAGTTCTGTACAAAGAGTCTAAAAATTATTTATCTTGGCTATTTGCTGGGCATTTTTCTGGTAGCCATATGAGAAGGGGATGCTAGGAGATACAATTGGATTGTTTATACTTCATTAGAGTCTGAAGAGGCTATACCACTGTGTACCGGGGTCAAGTTTTCAGTTCTTTGTTGAACTCTCTGAGTCTTCATTGGAAATGCAGACAAATTCTGCCCAAGATAGGGATAGTTTTCAGGAAGGGTGTGTATGTAGTTCCTATCTTACAGATTGACACAACCGTTTTGATTTCTAAGTAAAACATACCACTTTATTGTCTTCCAAAATGTAAATGCTTCCTATGACTTTGATTGCTACAGTTTAATTGCAGTTGTTGTTCGTATGACTTGTTTAATATGATTAATGTCATAACAAGTCTGTGGACATTCCTCAGTTCTTTACCTTGACAGTGGAACAACACTGGTGACAAAGTGCAGGTTAGGGCATAATGGATCTACTTTTTTTTACAGACTTACCTAAGAGTGCTTACTTAGATTTCAGCCTTGGCATTCACTTATTGGATGGTCTGCTGATAGTCTTATTGGATAAGTTTATTCATCTTTATTTCCAATGGGATAACTCAATTTCATTCTAGAACTGTGAGAAATGTTGCTTCTGAAATAAGCTGTGTTAGCACATCTGCTGTATAAAAAACTAGACATCTGAAGGGGACAAAGAAGTATAAAACATGTAATGACTGTAGGCACACTGTAGATCAGAATAGACATCCTTTTGCTCAGGCCAGTATCTGAAGGGAAGATGAAATGCAGCCTGTACATTCATATGTAACAGGAATATTAATTAGCATTAGAACTGGCACAATTTGGGTTGAGGCCAAGACACTGAAGTGAAGCCACTTTAGTGGCATTGATGGACAATCTCTTCTTGTCAATAGATAGAAAACAGCCATCCATTTTCATCCTCCTGGATCTTTCTTCAATATTTTACACTATTGACCTGAAGATACTCCTGTTTCATTTCAGTGTTAACAGAGGACCAGCGTAATGTACTAAATGGCCAGGTTCCTCTTGAAGGGATGCCAGGGACTACTACAGGTAGAAAGCTGTGTTTCTGCTGTTGGAAGACAACAGTACTTATCAAGTCCCCAAAGGATCAATTCTCTCTTTTCTCCTGTTCACTATCCCCTGCCAGCCTGATAATGTGTACTCTGAGCACACTCAGATGGTTCTAATCCACCTTCCTGTTGTACAGTCCAGCTGCTTGGCTAATGTGACCAAAGTGACTTTATCTGGATGAGAGCAATACATTAAAGCTATTTGCTGAAAGTTAAAGCCAGTCATGGGCACAGTTCCTTAGCAGATGCTTTCTAGGTGCTGAGTAGAGTGGAAGGACTTCTTTGAGTCTTAAATAAAACATTCTTTTTTAAAAATTCCCATAATTTAGAGGATGTTTTTGCATTACTATCATAAAATTGACTTACCCTTAATGTGTGGTCCCCACATTTTCTAGTTCATTTTTGGAAGAACTGTTGCCTATTCAGTTCTTCCCCGCACTTGCATTTTGACAGCTGAGAATGTCTTTCTAGCTGTAGTACTTTACTCTAGTCCTTACTGATAATATTATTTTAAATACTGTTTCTTCAATGTGTAAAGATCTTTTGAATTCTAATCTAGCCTTCCAAATGTTTCCAGCCTCTTCCAAGCAGTGAGAAATCCTCTCTGATATTTTCCAAGTTTTTAATAAAAATATTGACGCAAGATGGACCCCCTGTGGAACTGTAGTCAAAAAAACTTTCCAGTCTAGCAATAATCTATTTCCAGCTACTTGCAATGACCTGTTTTCCAGCTACAGCTTCCAAGCGGCTGAGCACCTGCCTTACAATAGTTTTGACTAGTTCATGTTTTCTTACAGTTTCCTTAGGAAACTGTCACATGAGACAGTGTCAAAAGCCTTGCTAGCACCCAGATATGTGACATCAACTCACAAAGATCCACATCCTACTAGAGAGGAAAATTAAGTTAGGCTTAAGAGAGCTAGCGTTTTACAACCCCTTGTTCCTGTGCAGCTATTATCTCCCAAGTAGTTTGATTGTCATCTGATCTTCTCACTATACATATGGCTATACTATACTAGATATGTATAGTATTACATTCTATTATTTTTTCTTGAAAAAAATAAAGAAGATAGGACATGGTTCATGGACTTCTCCTTATTAAAAAAAAAAAAGAAAGACAAAAAAAGTACTATATTTGCTCTTTGCTAGTACTCTAAAACTTCTTCCATCTATCTGGAGTTTTCAGGTCACTGAGACTGACTCTAAATTTTTTTTAATGAATCTCATCAGATGAAACCTATTTGACAATATCTAACTCCATAACAGGCAACAATCTGGCATTTTCCTCTTTACCCCTGACTAATGATGTACTAAAAACCTTTGACCAATGAGTTTTAGGCCAGTGGTGTTAGCTGCAGTCAGCATTTGTTCATAGTTCTTCGTAATGAAGACTGAAATAAATAAAAACAAACAAACAAACAAAACAAAACAACAAATTGGATCAATATACTTGCAGAATAATGTCTCATTAGCATTTTACATCCCTTGGAAGTCATGCTTTGCCTTAACATTTTTGATTTTCTCTCTGTGGCAGGTGATGCTCCTTATAGATATCCTCAGTAATGTGCCATGTAATTTACTTTCTCTTTTCTTCTTGTATATAGAGTTATTGAAGAGGTTTAGCAAGACCAGTTTTGTCTGGAGCTGGTCAAGATATTTTCTCCCACTCTGACAATTGTTGGTCTGGCTCCAGTAATTCATGGCTGTGCCATTTCCTGGCCAGTCTACAGAAATGTAGAAAGCCTTCAGTGAATCAGAAACCGGTCCTGCGTTTGCAGAAACTGGTCCTGCATTTTCTCAACAGCTGAGGCTGTTCCAGATTTGTTTGTCCTCTACTCCTTTGAATGTCATCCCATCAGGATTTGAATCAAGTCTATGACCTTGTAACTCCACCTCCTCTTGGCCTACATGAAGAATCTAAAAGGCTTGCATTTAAGCTCTGGGACAAGAGCTGTGGTCAAATGTCCTTTACTCTAACAGAACCCTTGATAAGAAAGGGAAAACTGTCTGTACAGAAGGCAGGGACTTTTCAGGCCTTGAGCAGTAGCAGGGAATTAAATGACCTCTTCAAAATCTGATTTTACTGCTCTACACTTTGTTACCAGTGACACTTTCTGTATTGCTTCTGTGTTTGTGTCTTTTTCTCTATTACCTTCCCCTGAACATTTTCTGCTGCTGGAAGAGGAAGATGCTTCTTGATGCATCATGCAAGAAGCTCAGATACTCCTATGACAAATGTAACCTTGGAGCCCGTACAGAATCAAATAGGATAAATAAACCTTAGCCCCAGCATTATAGTATGAGTATGACTTTGTTTTGTTACTTACAGCAATTATCACATTGTGAATAATTTCGGGAAAGTGGAAAAATTCTCAGATTATTAGTTTGATCTTGGTACTTTGCCACAAGACTGATGGGAATTCGGGGGGCTTGTTCTGGGAATAGGAATGGTGGGCAGGCGTAGGAGGACATTACGAGCAATCAAGGCCTTATTGGGTGAAAAGACAGAGATTAAGATTAGAGGTTTAAGACACATAATGAATCTCAGACGTTTCAGATTCTCTATTTTTTTTGTCATTATCAAAATGACAAGAGCACCTAGACCTTCATTATGTGACTGTCAAAATCTTCAGACTTTGGCAACAGGGTTTGTGCAGAGGGCTACTGCAGACCCTTACTGGCTTCTGTGCCTGCAAGGATCCAGCTGCCTGAGATGCTGAGGGAAAGCATATAGCATCACTGTCATTCTCAAATGTGCAGCTACAAAACCCAGCCAGAAGCCTGGCCAGCCAGCTCCCTGTGGTGACAGCCCTGAGGACCACTGGCACCTTGGGGAGTGCACTGAACTCACAGTGTCAGATCAAGACAAACTGCACACCATGTTGTTGAGATCTTGCATAGTGTCCTCCAAGCTGGCACTTCTATCTGAAGACCTCCCCAGAAAAAAGGGAGGACTAATTGTAGGGAGGATGAGCAAACATCATAGAGAACTTTTCCCTAGCACAATGCCTGTCATTTGATTCAGTTGCTCTGTGACTAGTAACATCTTCCTTGTTTTCATTGCTGACAGACAAAAGACCAGCAGCTTCAAAGATTTTCAGGGCATTTTTTTTGAGACTAACCCGGACACAGGACTCAAGTAATCATCCTTAGAGGTTTACGTCACCCTCTGGTGTTCTGCCCATCAAAATAGAGCCTGCTTCAAAGAAATGACATAGCCCCCTCGATGGCAAAGTGCACGCACTGGGAGAGAGCTCTTGGATTTCTGACTGCTTCACAGCACAAGTCCTTGCCTCAAAGAAATTCAAGTTTACCAGAAGCCCTTCAATTATTTTTTGTTTCATTTTCCCAGTGCCCACCAGATTAGAACACAGCTTGGCAATGTCACTAGAAGAAGGAGAGAGAGAAAAGAAAACAACAAAAAACCAGCTGCCAATGTTTCAAGTACAAACGCTATTGGAAGGGTTTGTGAAATTTGCCATAAAAGTACTTCAGACAGAAATGTTCTTTTCTTTGTATGATTTTTGGAAAGTTTCAAATTTCAATTGGTGCTGCACACAAAATCAACAGGTCTATGCAAATACATCTGGGTTAAGATTGACAGGTGGGGAAAGCTTACAAGACCCCATAAGAGCCAAGAGATCTCTGCTGCGTGTGTGCAAATGGAAGAACTCCTGCTCTTGCTTGACAAAGATAAGGGTCTTTTACAGTAAAATGAAAACAAGGAATCAGTCTTCTAGTATCTCATCCTGTGTGGGACTTGATCAAGGCATAGTCATGACTCCCAGCTTCACTGACAGGATGAGAAGGGAACGTGTGGGTTGCTCAGTTTATTCCCTTACTGCTGGCTGTAGGCATGAGATGAACTTTCACAGACACTCACAATTTTAACAGAATATGGCGCTAGGCATCATGATATTTCTAACCTCAAATTGTGACATCCTCTTAAAAATCCAGAGATTTTAAAGTACTGTTAGAATGGGCATGTGCCCATGCATCCTGATGCAGTGGCCCACAGGCACGTATTTTCAAGATTTCCATTGCAAACATGAAGATGGAAAAGTTGAGATTGTCATATAATCACATGTTTCTGCGAGGCACAGCTGTAAGAACTAAACCCAGGAGTTTTAGTTTTAACTAGAGTTTTGATTTAACTGGAAGAAGAGACAGCATTGGCACTTCATGTTTGCAGTAATGTTTATACTTGCCCTATCTTGAACACAAAGATATCTCAACTTATATATTTCTATATATTTCTTACTGATTGCTCTTCTTCTAAAGCTCATTGTAAAACTGAAATGCATGGAAACATCTATGTCAAACAGGCAAGGTTGTTGCTCTTTTCTGTTGCTCTTTCTTAACGATAAGTATTTGCTTCAAGTGGCTGTAAAATTATGTCCTATGCATAACATTGTGCCCATGGCTTGGCAGTGATTTTCGGCTTAAGAAAGACCAGCAGAAGGACTGTGTGAGGCTGTTTCAAAATGTCTTCTGGAGTTTCAGGAGAGGAACATCCAAGTGACACTTGTTCAAACTCCGTTGTACGTGATTAAATCTGTTCTTTAATGTGTTCTAGCAGTTTCCAGAGAGAAACATGTATCTATGTCTGCTTGGGCTCCGAGCTGATCATTTCCTTCTATTTCTGTTCTGGCTCTGGGTCTCCATCATCCCCCACCCCTTGTTCCTGCCCATCTGTAAAACTCATAAAGCCAGATTTAAACACAGCAATGTACGTAGGCAAATGATGATTTGGAATTGATTGAAGGAAGGGATGTGCTTCATGACTCAAGTGTTTGTGTTGTCCTCAGCAGAAAACACTGACAAAGAGAGTCCTACACATGGAAAAAAGCTGTCAGCTTTTCCACAGAAAATCCCAATCTCTTGTGTTAGAGATCTCTTTAGAACAAAATGTGGAAAACCCTAGGGAGGTTACGCCTCAGTGTGTTGACTGAGCCATATTTAAAAATGAAAGTCTATAAGCAAAGCCTGAATTTGTAAGAGATTAGTGAGCTTTCAGTCAAAATGGAGCAAACAGCACAGTCTGCAATACAGTGAACTTCACAAATATCACATCAAGCCCTGGGATATTCACTCAACACTAAGTAGTTCTGCTGAACAGAACCTGCTACAGTCCAGTCTTTTTTTTTTTTTCCCATGGGAATTCCATGAAGTTACAGAAAAAAATCACAAAGAATATCCTCGGTGAGTGCTTGTTCTCCTGTGCAGGTACCTATTTCAAAGTTGGGTGCCTCGGACAGGTGCTACCCTACACTGCAAATGAAAATACAGCACCTAAAGGAAGGACTTTGTGAGGAAGAACAGTCAACTAGGGATGCAGGGCTAAGCAAGTCACTTAGCTTTCCAATTCCCACTTATACCTGGGAAGATAGAGGTGGATGAATTCCATCCTAATTTATTCATCTATACTTAGAGTATTTCTTACCAATGTGAAATCTGAGAGGTAATGCAGCTTTTCTGGGAATATCCAAAGGAATTATTCCCTATCTATGCAGATGACTGAGTTACTTGTTTACTCCAGCAAGACTGAGACCAAATCATCATGGGAGGTGGAGGAAAATTATTGTCAGGAGAAAAAGGCTGTAACTGGAGAAATGGAAACACGATAAACTTTCATTTGATATTTAATGAAACATCTGTTGGTGAATATTTTAATAATCTTTTATTTGTATAACCAATGAGGGATCTAAATTAGAAGGAATATTTAGCTACTTTCACAGTATAGAGGTGAGGAGAAAAAAGGGATACTTGCTCAGTGGTTATGGAGTTGGCCTGAGGAAGCAAAATCAAGGTTCAGTGCCTGTTACAAGAAATACTCAACATAAAAATGCCAAAATATCCAGAGTGATGGCTCAAAAAATGGTTCTACTGCTATTCCCACTGCCATCACAATTGCTAAAAACGGACTGTCTTCAGAAAATGACCCTCATCTTTCAGACTAACAGGCTCTTCCCTTTTAAACCATGGTTTAAAGTTTCTAAATGCGCAGAGCTTAAATCAAAGTAATTTTCTGAGTATTTTTCCTAACTAGCTGAGGTAGCTTCAGAACTGAGGTGCTTAACTCTCTACATGCCTTATACAGATGCTGTAGGTGCTTAACTTGAGGCAATAGATCCTCCCAGGATATATCTATGCAGCAAGATGCTTAAAAAGTCAGTGGATTCTTAGTCAGAAGCCAAGCCACCAGCCACCTAGTTGGTGTCTCCCAACAAGGGTTTTAGATCCATGGCATTTGACTATTCAGCAGTAAATACAGGTCTTGTGTTTCACAGTTACTGCTGTGAGAACTGTCCCTTGATTAGATGTTGTTCATGTTGTCACAGCTTCAAGGTGGTAAAGGGTGATCTGCAGAGTCTGGGGCGAACAAGAGCAGGGATATACGGCCTATAACCACAATCATGGCTTGGGTTTTTTTTTAACTATTCTGTTTTGAGTAGCTTAATCCTCACCAAGAGTTTTGGAAACATAACACAATTACCCATCATCTTCCTCACAATCTGTGTTGTACCTACCAGCTACACCAGGCGTCACTAGGCTGCGATGTATGTGTAAAGAATATGGTGGGAGGATCAAGCCAATAGCTACTAAGACACAGTTTTAAATCCTAGTGAAGAAGAAAGTTGTGGTTGTTCACGTTCCTGTGACACTTTGAGTGTTTGTAGATGGCTTTCTGATAACACCTGATACAAGAGCAGCTCTTTGCACATAATAAAGCAAGCCATCTGATGGGAGTCATTCAGGATATCTTGAAAGACTGTGCAAGGGGCACATTTTCTGATACTATTATAAATATCAACTCTTTTTTCCCCTCTTTCCTACTAATGATTAGGTTGGCAGATCAACTCTTTCTGGGTGAACTGGTGTGGGCTCAGGCTGCAGGACAATGTAGTCTCTGCCACTGCTGATTTGTGCTCTCAATATTTTTGTGAGCTTCCTAATGGAGATGGACAACCTTACCTAACCTAGTCAGGTAGGGTTTGCTTCATCTTTTGTGGTTTCCAATAAGATCTCAGTGACTCACAAGGGAATAACCACACAAAAAGTGAGTCTGAAGGCAATGGCCCCCCATAATTTCCAAACCAGGGAAACCTCCTTAGAGTTAGTGGATGATGAAATGTGTTCAGTTGTGCGTGTTGGGATGACAGAGAAACTAATTGCGTGGATCTGAGGGAATAGCCTGCTGTATGGGAAAACGTGTTGCCCACAGGAAAGCCCAAATGGTGCCTTCATGCCTGCCAACCGCAGCTACTCGTCTCCTCAGGCAAAGAGTGAACTTGCCGTGGACAACAGTGTACCTGGATGTTAACGTTCGTCCTGGCCAAAGCCTAAGGATATAGTCACCCCAGCCCGGACACCAAAATCTGCAGCCCAGTGGGAAGTATCTGCCTCCTACATGAGAAGGCTGCTTGCTTCCACAGGGGGCAGGGGAGGAGGGATGGGAAAAGAGCCTCGAGGGAGCTGAAAATAATAAATAACCATTTGAGCTGTTGCAGCAACAGCAGAATAGAACCAGGGAGGGGAGTCGGGGCGGGAGGGCTTACGACTAAGCGCCTGGTTACCAGCGGCCGCCTGTCTCCCCTGTCCCCAGGGCGCACGGGGAACACGGTGTCCGTGGGGGCGCGGGCGATGCCGGGGGGTCTGGGCGAGCGGCCGCCGGCTCCGCGCCGCTCCTTGTTGTTGTTGGTCCGGGGCAGGAACTTGGCAGGGGCGCGCAGCCGGTCCCCGCTCCGGGTCCCACAGGCAGGAAAAGTCTCCCAGCCTGCGGAGGAGACAGCCTGGCTGAAAGAGCCCCGCCAGCTCTGCTGCAGATAAGTTAATGTACACAGAAGGGACGTAAATTACCACGACCCTCCGCAGCAGGACATTGGCCAGGGCCTGTCAGGAGGAGGACAAGCGCCGGCAAGCTCCGCGCCTCGCTGACATTTACCTCCAGATAGAGCCGCCGCTGCCCGCCGAGGAAGGACCTGGTGGAGCCAGGGCTTCCTTGAAAACAGCTGCCTATCCCTGACACCTACAAACTAATGCGGTTTTAATCAGGGGAATTAACGGAGGGCGGTGCACTGTTTTCCCAAACGATTTGCATGGGGACGGCAGCCTTTTTCCCCCTCTCCCCTCCGCCGCCTCCTCTGTGGCTCCACCGCCATTTCCCTTATGTTTCTTTATCTAAGCTGATTTTTTTTCCTGCTCCCCCCTCCGGGGAGCCAGACGTGCCTTCATCTCCACCCCCTGAGCCCTGACGACACTCACCTCCCTGTTTACACACTGACATCACACCGCAGCCTCCCTCCAGCCCAGAAATAACTCCTGGGAATAAAGAAAACAGGAAAAGGCCACTGCTGTTCCCTCCTTTGCAGCTATGACTACATCACCTCTTCAGGGACTGTACCCATACGGAGCAATGCATGGGGCAATGGGATCCTGGAGGATCCTCTCTCCCACCCTGTGTCACTGTTACGACATGAAGTCACACAAGATGCCCAACTGAGAGGCTCCGTTTGGCAGATGTGTCGAGCTGAGATAGGATGACTGCATCCATATACCTGAAGCAGTCAGTGGAAGGGCCAAGGCTGGACACCAAGTCTTCCAGGCTTCTACTTCAGCTATTACACCATGCTTCTCCATATAAATATGTTTCCCTCTCTCTCCTTCCTTGTATTTTGTGTCCTTCATGAAGAGACGCAGTTAAACTTAAAGCCAGGTATACTGAATGGACAATGGGAACAGCAATGGGAAAATGTCTGCGGGGTCACTCTCAGTTATTCCAAATAGCATCCTTTAATCCACACACAGCCCATTAATTTCAGCAGGACTCCTTGTGTGGTAAGCTCCTACTCGAGATGTGTGTGGGAGGCTCATTTGGGCCCATGAAGATTTCATTATTATTGTAAGCAACAGCATTAGAAGGCTCCAGGGGACAGCGCTTTGCTTTCCTCTTAGGGAAAAGCCAGGCTTCATCAGGCTAACTTCTGTGTCTTAACACACTTCTTGCCCTTGCTTCCATGAGCTCTGCTCTCTTGTGTTTGCTATTTACTCTGTCTGGACACCTGGCAGCAGCCCATTACCATGGCTGAGCTCACTAGAATTATGCTGGATTGTTTATATTTCATAAGTGTTCCTAAACATGTAAGTTATTTTCCCTAGCTTTGGACAGGCAATTGCATTTCAGCAAGGAATGGGTAACTTTATGGAGGCCAGAGAGCAGGTGCTGTGCCCAGAAGGACCTTTTTGCTCTTTAGTTTTCCCCCTGAGATGCTGGGTACAGTGTGATGCTCTGGGACCAAATCTGTCTAAATCCATTATGATTTTATGCAGTTGGTTTCACAAGCATGTCTGCATATGGAGTAGGAGAGAACAAGCACAGAAGGCTCTTGCCCAAAGCCTTTATAACCTTAGAGACAACAAGTACGTACAAAGGTCACACAAAACCATTGTTATTCAGAAAATTAGATTTTTTAAAAAACATATCTTTACTGTGGATGGGATTTCAAGTGGCTGTCCATAAGTACTACATCCACCTTTCGAAAGGCAGAGTCTGTCAGTGATCATGGCTGTGTCCTAAGGGGTGACCTGGGAACATTGCTTGGACATCCATTTCCCCAGAGCACAAGAAGGTGCCATCTCTCCCATGCTGCCACCACAGTCCTGCTAGCATGGCACAACATCTCAATGACACAGTGTGGGACACAGACTCTCCAAGCTAAAGCAACACCCTTTTTTGTGGCCCTATGCCATTGCCTTTTCCCTTCTGGCAAGGGGTGACAGGAGAGTTGCAGCCCTCCGAAAGAACTATGCTTCTGCTTCCCTTCCAAAAGAACTATGCAGAACAACAAAAATTGTCTGAGGAAGGCTAATGGCAAATAATACATGGACAGTGGAACTCACGTTGCTAGCACTTTACTATATGACTAGCTTTGGAATACTCTGGGAAGAAAGAAGCTGTGTAAGTAGCATTGATAGTAAAAGATGCAGGTGATGTGCCTACCATTCTGAGTCAAAATACCCTCTAAACTGGTTACTACCTGCTGTGTGTATCTTCATGGATCGAGAAAAGTTATGGCTTTTAAGTAAGGAACCAGTCAGAGGACTGATGCCTTTTCCTATAAGTGTGGTGCCCTGTGAACCAGAAGATGGTATCTCTTGGAAAAGTGCTTCGTTAACAAAGTGGACATGCACTTCCTTTTTTTGTTTTGGTGTGGGGTTTTGTTTTGTTTGGTTTGGGCTTTTTTTTTCTGCATTGTAAATAAACAGAAAATTATCAATAAGACAAAGAAGTAGGTTGATAATCAAGTATACATTTAACAGAGAGCAATGACCTCTCTTCCCTTCCAACCTATGCATTCTAGGCAAGGGATAGAATTTCATCCTTGGCCTTGATAAAATTATTCCAGCATCACATGTTATAATGGCTTTTCTATGGTTGTTACAGGCTCAAAGTGTGACCAATGTGTAAGGATTTGGTTATGGCAAGCCCCTTTTGCTCAGGAGAAGATGAAGGTAGGTGCCTATGTGAGTCCAGGAGTGCAACATGGTTGGATGGCCAAATCCTCTCCTGCCTCCAGGAACTGTTCAACATCCATCCCTGCTAAAGAGAAGGGGCTAGGGTCTGTCTTCTGATGCATTCCTTCATTTTCTAGAGGACAGAGGAGTACCTACTGCCCTGCTGCAAGACAAAGAAACAAATAATAGCAGCAGCCATTCTATGTGTGTGTGTGCCAAGGACAGGACTCTCCAGTGCCTCCTTCTCTCCATCTGAAGATGTGGCTTCCCCAGAGCACCGGCATGTGTCTGCTGTGGCACTGGCAGGCTCTGCAGGCTGATGCATATTTTCATCTCTTCCTGAGCAGAATGCCCCCCATGTTTTCTTCCAAAATACATCCATGTTCCTGGCACTGGAAATCTTTTATCTTTATGTGTTGTTTTGAGCACACCCACTGCTTCCTGACTAAAAGCAGTTATACCATAGACAGAGATTTACTGACAATAGATAGTGGTTTTCTTAAAGCTGCTTTAAGCCAGACTGTTTTTTGGTGGACACGACACAACTGGGCTTCATTTGGATGGAAAATAAAGATCAGTTTTGCCAAAGTGAACATGTTTGGAGCAGGAAACTACATATGAATGAATGTATCTTGAATGCTGAGAGACTAATGGGAAGGACTGGAGTAATTGTGGTTCTATCAAATGCTGGTTTTGATTCCAGAGGGACTAAAATCTGATTCTAATTTGGATGAAAATGCCTAGCTTCATGGCAGGTGCTGGCAACTTCAAACCAGGACCATAGCCACACAAAACACATGCAAAAATAGCTCCAGATGGCACTTTTTCAGTCCATCCAAAACACCAGAAGCAAGGAGGAGGACAGATAGTACAGAATAGGTCTCTTTTTGGGCCTAGCTCCTATAACTGTTTCATCCTTTCGCCCGTGGCTGGCTGCAGCAGAGAACCATCCCCCTCCGTGCTGCAGCCCAGCAGGACTCCTGCAGGCTGGAGAATCCAGCCTCACATTTTTTTGTGATCTGTTGCTGTGTTCATACCTTTTCAGTGCACTTAATTTCAAAACTCTGAACTTTCTTGGACTTCTATAGTGAGTCACCACTAAAATACCCAGTGGTATGTAAACATGCCCAAGCTCTCCTGAAAGAAGGAATCCTAGTTTTTAATGCTACAACAGACACCCTGATGAGATGCTGGCCCATCTGTATGTCTAAATGCACAGGCATGCAGCTTCAGGATGCACAGGCCAGGGTTTGTTTTTTCACTAATGTAAATGCAGATCTTGACACACAGGTGCTGAGGGATTTGGGGAGGTATCTCTGATTCAGAGAAAAAAAGTTGCTTGACTGCACATAGATGGCCTCTGGTTTCCTTCAGGGATGCTCCTCCTTTCCCCCAGCCTTGCACTTTGAATAAGCATCCAGAGGCTTGGAAGCTTATCCAGACTTATCCAAATCTCTTTGAAGCGATGGATTAAGGCAGGAACTCTGGGACCCAGGCCAAGAAACCTCAACAGCACTAGTCAGTGAGAAACCAAGAGTCTGTCCAGGGGAGCTGGCTACGGCAAAATGAAGAAGTCCATCCCAGGGAGATGACAGGAAGGGATCATCTGTCTGGGGAAGAAGGGCTCCACGGGGAGCTGAGTGAGGGGGATGAATGAGGGGGAAGGGTGCAAGGCAGACTGGGAGGGCTGGGAGAAGGCACACTGTGGTAGGCTCAGGCCCCAGTTGCCTTACGCCAAGCCCGCCTTATGGGTCTGTTACCCTGGCTGCAAATCTTCTGCAAAGGAATTATGATGGGAGGCTTCTGGTACTCTCTGGCAATGGCTGCAATCAGGAACACTGGTGGAGCAGACTATTATTCCGGCACAGATTACCTTGTGGGAGACATAAGGAAGGGGTACGAATCTTATGAATGACATGACAAAATTTTACAAAATAATAAATGGTCCCAAGAAAGAAAACCAGAAGGTTTCTATTCACCTTGTTGTTTCATGGCAAAGTACAGGAGGACATTTAATAAAATACTGAAATATGGCAAAGTAAGAACTGATGAAAGGAAATCCTTATTCATAGAGCATAGTCTAACCTGGTGTCATTCTTTGGCACAAGCCATTGCTTTGTCTACAAGTCTTGAGGGACTGAACAGAGAGCGAGATATATGGACAAGTAGCAAGATTTTATCAATCTGTTGTATTAAATGTCAGTAAAGGGGATGGGATTGTCTGAAGGTTTGATGTAGTATTTGCTGCTTTATTTTTGTTCTACAAAGATCAAAACATTGTCAGTAGAGCAATATTTGCACTGAGACAGGGAGATGGAACAACCCCAAGCCATGTCATGAGGCATCAGTTGTTCAGGAAGGGAAGAGAAGGTAGCAGCAAAAGGGGATGGTGGTTGCCTCCATTGTCCCGCAGTCCAGTAGTCCCATGCCCTGGAACTCCTGTCCTGCTATGGGCTGAGATAGAGCCTCGACCACCCAGAATGACTCCTGGAGCAGGAGTTACCCTTTTCCAGACACCTAGTTTGTTGTTGTTGATGTTTGTTTGGCCTTGGTTTTATCTTAGCTGTTTCATTCATCTTTACTTTTGGTGGTTTGTTTTTGCTACCCAAATTAACCAAACAACATGCAATTAGGCTGTTTTAGTAAGTAAAATATATGTATGCCCCATGTTTTGGGCTTCTGAAAATGAGTGGGAGTAACATTATTGATTTATAGATATTTTTTTAAACAATTGATGATGTTGTGACTGAGGTTGGTGACTGCCTTGGAGCAGAAAAGCTGAAGTAATTTCAGAGCAAAGTTGCAGCTCACAAGTGTGTTTCCACATGAAAAAGATAAATAGAAACACGGGTACATAGGCACTCAGCTTTGAAGGCAAAGACTATTTTTCATTTTTCAGTCCTTTCTTAACTGAAGACTTTAGTGAAGATTTTTCAACAACCAAAGCTGCACAAAGCCATCCCCCACTCAACTGACTCACACTGTAGAATAAATTTCAAATTCTTAGGGACAGTGGTTGTGCCTGAGTGAAGCTTGTGGGTCATGGATGAAAAAGATATCTGCTAAAATCTGTGCTTCAAACTCATACAATTTTTTTTGAAGCTCAGGCAATCCCTCACACCATTCACCTGTTCATCTATTGTTTTTTTCTTTTTCTTCCTCCCCACGTGCAACAAGGAGTAAAAGAGAGAGCACAGAGATGATCCCCTGTCTTGAAGCATGGTGGTGAGGGCTCTTCTCTGGGGTGCACTTCTTGGGAGATGAGAAAGCCTAGAACTTGTTAGTGAAAAGCTAATCAGGCAAGAGCTAGCAGCCAGCTCAAAGACCCATGTGATTTGTTGTAGGTGAAGAGAAGTCCGTCACGTGGTGGTACAGTGCTTACTGCATCTACCAAGTATCAGGAACAGCAGCACAACAGCAATATGGGGGGAGGGAAGGGAGGGTGGTATGAAGGGAAGTGACAAGTTATTTCCAAATATGAAGGAAAAAACATTCAAAATGTTTGTCTTAGAACTATTTTTCTGGTTAATGTTTAACCTTTCATTTTTCCAAAGTAATGTTCTTGTTATCAGTTCCATTGCTGAAGGTCACATATAGAATAAAAGTCATATCTTAGACGTGAATAAATAACACAAGCAGAAATTAATTGAGTGCAAGTGACTCATGCGACATTTAAAGTTTTCTTTACCTACCAATGTAAGCAAATGGTGTAAGCATGTCCCTTTTTGTCCCATGAGCTGAAAAGAAAGCGAGCCAGAAATGACCTATTGTGCCACAAATGCACTCGAGCTCCATTAGGAAGGCTCTCTTCTCAAACCTAGCCATTCTAGGAAGCAAACAACTGCAGGACAAGGGGGATATCAGTGCCCTGGCAGGGAATGTGCTTGGAGGGTAGGGGAAGGCTCTCCGCTAATGGAGAGCACTGGGAAGGCCTTTGAGTTGCACTGCGTGGTAGTGAATGACAGCCGTGATTCTGACGGATGTTCAGAGCTCTCTGATAAGAATCCAGGCAATAAAAACAAATGTTTTTCGAGGAATCTGTGACCAATAAATCAATCATTTAATTAAAGCAAACAAACACAATGCATATGGTTTACGTCCTGTGTTTGGGAGTTTCAAGAGCTTTAGGTGCATGGGGGTTCATCCACTAAGGGGATTTGTTCTTGTGAAAGGGAAGTTAACTGGAATCAGCAAAGAGTGTCTTTCAGATTTCTTTTATGGTAAATCCCTAACAATGTCTATTTATAGTTTAAAGTAGCCATACTGTTTCATGAGGCAGAAACAGGCATAGAAAAGAAGCAAATGCTGCTACATAAGGATTTACAATAAAGTCACCTGGCTCACTGATGTGGTTCATAAATATATGTTTGTATTCCACAGGTCAAAAGCATCAAATATTGAGAAACATTTCTTTCATTGCAAAGGAAATAATTTCTCATCCAAGATCCATACACTAGGAAGGAAAGGCCCTGCTTCATAATGCCTAGGGTGTAGTTCTCTTGCTTTTATTAATTATTTCTAAATTCCAGAGCAAAAAATGGAGCAAGTCCTCTGTTGCTAAGCAGTCATTTCCTGTAGAAAGCATAGAAGTAGCAACCACTTGTCTTGTAGATTTCAGTGGATCCAAACCATTTCTAAGATTACTTCTGAGACAATTCTGGGGATAATTGTAATATTTAGACAGGATTAATTTGTCCAGGTGCTTTGATACTATTTATTGTGCTCTATCTACTCTGTTGATAAAACCAGACAGTTTTAAGGAAAAAAGGAATGGAGAAAGCAGTATTACCAAACAATCTGCTTTCTAGATAGTTTATAAACTGCTGCCTTCATAGTGCAATAGAATCATAGAATCATTTAGATTGGAAAAGACCTCTAAGATCATTAAGTCCAACCATTAACCCAGCACTGCCAAGCCCACCATTAAACCATGTCCTCAAGCACAACATCTACATGACTTTTAAATACCTCCAGGGATTGTGACTCCACCATTTCTCTGGGCAGCCTGTTCCAATGCTAGGTTTTGATGGTCTCACTCTGTCTTAGGCTGGCTTGCAGGGCTCTGTGGCTGATGCAGCTTTTCCCTGAATCCAATGAAAATTCTTGTGTTGTATGTTGGGTCATTGGACAGTCAGCAGAGCAAAATGTCAGTGGGTAGAAGATCATTCTGGGATCATCTCTAATTTAAGGGCTCTCAGATGTTTTTCCCACACCTGGAAAACAGGAGCATAACTTGTTTGCTGCTGGGGTGAAAACTTTTCCCACTGGCACATTGCAGTTATGGCCCAGTCTGCACATCTCCCAAACGCTACAATTGACTGAGCCTTAAGAGTTTCTAAAAGCCTTTCTAAGGGTCTTGGAAATAAAATGTCAGAGTATTCAAATGCCCAATATGTTTCTTAATAGCAATTATCATTTTTCTAAAAGAGTCTCATTTTACTTGACCTTTTGCTCTGTGCACTGCAAAGTTAAGTCAATAAATTAAAATCCAGCTTCAATGTTGAAGAATTGTGGTATACTTCTGAAAAGGAAAGCAGCTGTCACAAACAGATTTTTTTTTTTTTTAGTAAATAAACACTGGCAAAGAGACAAATAAGTTGTTCTATTTCTCCTAATCTGAGTCAAGTTTAATTTCTAATCTGATAATAGCAGTACTGGTGCAAACTTTCAGAAACACAAACTCCAAAGAAACAAGAGCACTTTCTTCAAACATTTGGACCCCTGCAATAAACTTGTAAGTTGGAGGAGTGGAGATATGGGCTTCTTTGCATTTCTGAACCGACTAACAGGCCTGTGCTAATGCACACCACAGAGAATCCCCTCACCAGTATGGCGGTATTTGTCCTTCTGAACAGGAAATTCAGTATTTTTTTTGCCTACCCCAGCTCTCAGACAAGTTTTATTCCCCCCCCCTTCCAAGAAGTATGTCTGTTTTCTAGACCAGTATCTAGAAACACAAGTTCTTTTGGCATAGCCTCTGATTTCTGAAGAGAAAGGGGCTGTTCAGAGCTGATGTTGTGGTCCAAGTCACTGTCTATCACACTTGCCTGCTCTATTTTCACTTTTCTCATGTAGCATCACATCATCTCACTTAATACATTTGTTTCTGATTACAGGCTGTGTATAATGGCCCAGCACAATGCCTTACAGTATGCTATGGCTTCATGCCATGGGAAAACATATTCGTAATTTTTATGACCCCAGTGCAGCAATGATGCATTTTTTTAAAAAACAGAAGAACATATAAAGGAATTATTTTGCAGCAGGATTAAGCCTCATTACTCACAGCAGACATACACATTGGAACTCATTAAGCCTGTGCTTTGTTATTCTTGATATTTCAGAACATTTACTCTAAGTGTCTCTTGGTTCTTTCCAATTCTGCTGTATAAAATCCCTTAAAATTAGGCAGGACTAGACCATAAAGCTCTTGATCTCAGATGTTGGGGCCAGATTTTTCCCTCTCTGTCAATTTAGAGTGAATCTGCAGGCAAGGGATTTTATTTTTTTTCAGCTTCAGATGGTCCAAAAAAATGTTGAAGGAATGCTAAGAAAGGTGGCAGCTAAGAAAGGGCAGCAGAATGGGTGGGTTACAGCAAGTAAGAACACACAGCTTACAGTTCCCATTCACCATTCCATACTATTAAAAAAAAAAACAAAACCAAATCTGAGAAGGCCTGGGTGGACAGAGGGATGGGGTGGGGAAGAAAATGTCAGAGTAAGCCCCTGGCTATTTCTCATTTCATTTCACTCAGTGGCAATATGTCAAAAACAGGGAGAAGAGAAGAAAAGGGAACATTGAAATCTGAGGGAGAGAGAGGATGTGTGTGAAAAATTCCATAAAATATGGTTCCATTTTAAACTCTTCTGTGCAGAAAAAAATGCAACATTTTTTGTGTGTTCTTTCCCTTATCTTTCAATCCTTTTCTGTGCTCTCAGAGGAAAAAAGCTGAGACCAAAACAGTGGAAACACCTTTCAGAGTTGTGCTACCCACTGTCTAAGTCCAGAAGACCTGCTGGCAATGATTCACGGGGATCAACATCAGCCTTGATGTAACTCCACTGACATCACTAGGTCTGCGCTATGGCAGAAGTTATTCCTCTGAGAGGAAGTTCTCTATTTTAAGATGAAAAAAGGCAAAAACGGGAAGCAGAATCCAGTGAATGGCTCCATTCATGAGGATGGGAAGTTTTGGTAGGGTAGACTGAACCCTGAATGTCATTGCTGCTTTTTCTCCTTGGTCACTGTTGTTGGAGAGGTTTTGGAAGAAGAGGTCATTCCACACACACAACTAATTCCCTACTCAACATACCAGTGGCATTACCCGCCTCTGGCCTCCCACATGCTGTCATACCCTTATCAGGACACTCACACACATGCTAGTGCCAGGACCCTTTAGTACCTTCATAAAAAACCAAAGCCAGTCTTATGAGTCAGGATCTGGTAACGTTAAGTGCTGGAGAAAATGTGCACAGACAGATAAGCATGAGGCTAAGGATAGTGCCTGCCTTCTGGGACTGCCTCTGCTTTAATGTCATCCAGAAGACAAGTTGAGAACATGAAGATCTCTGTGGGCTCCTATTACTGGTCTGGAAGTCTCTAGGGCTTTATAGGATGACTGGGGTGGAAGCTTTGAACCCAATCTGTCCAGCAGATCTCCCCCATATTTCTTAAAACACCTCCATATTAAGAGTGTCAAAACTTTTTTACATATGAGTTGACTTTTGGTTGCTCAAAAACCCATTCAGTGAAAGCCATGTTTCCCATGTGGTGAGGGGAAATCAGATGTGCTCAACCACATTTCTGTTCCATCAGCCTTCTCCTGATCCTCACCTTACCATGTTAACCGCTTCATACATAACTCAGCTGTTCCAGGACTCAGCTTTTTCACATATTCCAGATCCTAATTGCTCTGGGGGTAGGGGTTTTCAAGTAAAAACTATAAGTGCAAATTTAAAAGTTAGCTCTGGAAATTTAGACTAGGAAAAGAGATGCTATCCTAACTGAAGTGGCTTAACCAGAATGAGGAGTGTCTACACTCTTGTCTGACAAAGCAGCTTTTCCTGAGAATGGAAGTCCTCTGCAGAGGTTCACACAGTGAATGTGATTTGGGCAGACAAATAATATTCTGATACAATCATTGCCTCTTGTGGCCTAAAAAATGAAAATACTGGATAAAAGCCCACCTCCTGGCTTTGCGCTTGTCAAGAATAGGATCTATTACTCTTTAAAAGAAATAATAATAATACATAGTAGCCAAGGAGAGCTATGTGAACTGGCATTTAATCAGTGTTTCATGGAGGGTTTTTGGTTTTTTCCCACTTCACTTTTTTTTAAAATTCTCAGAACTGTCATTAGCAAACAAGATTTTACTGTTCCAAGCTTTCCTCGCCTTCTCATGCAGGGACGCTCCATGTTCTGGATGGATTTTCTTTCTTACTTTTAGAATAACAGTCTGTATTCTACTGAAAACAGACTCCCAGAGCAGCAGTGTGCAAGAATTTCTTGCCACCCCTAGAGAGCTGGGACAGTCAGAGTTCCTCTGATTTTTTGTCTTTAAAATCAGCTCTCTGCATTCTCCAGCTGCTCTTACAAATATGTGACCAGCCCCACCTTCTTCAGCAACGCCAGGTACTAGCTGTCTCACAGCTTGTGCAGTCACTTTAAAATAGTGTCAGATGTTTTACATCTGTTTTACCCTGTTTGCAGCAGTGTAAAGCTCTACATGAGGCGATGAGCAAGTTCTGATTTCTATGATATTCAGTGATGGCTTGAACAGCTTTAGACTATTCCTGAACTTTATAGCTTAAGTCTCAGCAAATCACATTCCCCAGGTTCATTTATTGTCAGCCCAAATTTGGGTTATAAGGTGCTCCTGCATGGCACACCTGTAACATAATTTAAATAATTTCATTTAACTAGTGTAACAGCAGCAAAGAGGTTGCCGAGTGTCTCAGGGAAGCAGCAGCTACATACACAGTGTTGTTGTCATGGGCCTGTCCTAAGAGCCTGGTCAACTCTGTCGTGCTGTGGGAGCAGATATAGCTGATACATCACCCTGTTCTCTGGGTCCTCTGGCATTTCCCACGTGGGGACAGGAACTTTGCTATGAGTGCAGCCTCTTGCACCAGGGCTGGCCTGATATTCTTCCAGCCTAACATACCTGCAGCCAAACCCTGAAGACCTACCGTAGTTCAGAAAGCCACTTAGTGTGTGAACTGACAGTCTCACTGTCAGTGCATAACTCCTGAAAGAACCAGAAATCAGTTGTCTCCTGGACGAGAGCCAGGTTCCTGACTGTTTTTATTTGTATGTGCCTAATTTCCTCGCTGTTGCTGATAATTTTTAGGTTTTTGATAGATAATACTTTACCTGAACTCCACAAAAAATATGTTCCTTCAAGAGCCTGGAATTACATTACATTACATTATAGCCACAAAAGCCTTTTTTGTTTGTCCAGAAGCAGCTGATGCAGCTATTTACCCTCCTCATGATCTAAGGGCATCTGCTAGATTATTGGAAATGAAAGCACAAAAAACTACAGCAGAGAAAAAAACTGCCCCTTCAAGTCTTCACACACATTGGCTCTAAAAAAGAGTATGAGGATTCATTTGTCTGCCTATATATCTATACCATATATGTATATATGAGTGTTCTATATATACGGGTGTGTTGCATCTATGCATAACAGACATATAGGCATGTTAATATGTATAGGTATGTGGGAGAGGGAAGAGGAAAGAACAGAGGAGCTCCAGTGTTTGTCCTCTATTAACCAGATCATCTTTCAGACAAGAAAAAATGCTAAGACCAAGCCAAGGCTCCTGCTCAATGAATTAATGCAAAGCCAGAAAATTATGGCATTAACTGCTGTCTGATCATGACCAGAATTTGAACTGCTTAATATGTGTGTGTTGCTGTACACTCTATTTCAAAATAAGCTGCATTTATAGTTGTGGGTATTGCTGTGGGGAAGGGGGTTGCTTGAAGTCCTGAGCTGTCAAGTTCCTTTTTTTTTTCCCCCTTAACCAGTGATAAGTATCTGGAAGATAAAAACAGCAACCCAAAAATGCCTTCATATTTTTTCAATGCAGAAAAATATCATGTGACATCAGAATGTAGTTCACATGGTGAAGGGTAATAAGAAAGAAAGAAACCAGTAAGAAGATGGTAAAATGTCACAATCAATGATTTTAAGAGGTTAGAATACAAATTATTAAATCCTAAGAAGAGAGTCCTTTAATTGGTTGCTTGGAGGCAGCGGTTGTCTCTGGAGACAGCAGACTGAGATGATTCCAAACTTTGCATGTCCAGTGGTTGAACCCATATCTGGTATCCATGCAAGAAGACCCTTTTGCAGGGGTCCTTCTGCATAATTATTATAGGCATAACAATAATCATCATCATCATCATCAAGTTGTCTACATTGGGCAGCGGAAGTCTTGTACATCTGACTCTCCCATCACATTTCCCTAAAGCCTGTATCTCATTCAGCAGCAGCAGATGTGGCATTGACTTTTTTCTAATCCATGATCCCTAAGCTAACCTTCTGCTGAGGTTATGCTTGATATGTCCTCTCAAAAGTGCCATCCAAAAGGTCTTTCTCCATGCTCAGAGGAGGATGGTTAGATGGCTCAGACCTGGATGCAGAATGCTCATATGGCCTAGCTGTGTTATTCCCCATTAGCACAACTTGTTTCATGGGGCCTTCCACATTATGAAATCAGGGATTGGAAGCAATTCATGGTATGGAAGCAAAGACTTTTTTTCCCTGATGTGCTGCCATACCTCTCTTAGAGTCTTCCTGAGCTGTTTTCCAGCTTCTTTGTTAACTGTTAAGCTTCCATCTTCAACACTTGTTGATGAACTTAGATACTTCCCTTTGATACATCATACCTAGCATCTACATCAACCCTCAGAACTGATCTTCAATAATCTTCAATCTTCAATACACATACTGAAAATATAGTTTGTAATTCTTTTGATATCCTTCACTCAGTCCTTTGCCTCATTGCCTGACTGTTTATCTTCGCTATCAGCTGGTTAGTACTGGTGGTATTGTTTGTTAGTTAGCTGCCCAAGTTAACCACTGTTACTTTTAAGGGCTTAAAAAATTTCCAAGTATGTTGGTCAGAAAATAACCACTCGGTCCTAGGTTGAATATTAAATATTCAAATATATTGTCCCAAACAAGGAAGAATAAGATGGAAACTCCATCGGAGAACTTCTGAGGGACTTGTCATGTTATGCCATGTCAGACTCCTTGCTCAGATCCTGTGGTAGCAAATTGTCAGAAAGTGCTTTTGAAAGAAGATTTTGAGGTTACAGCATCGAAGATATGACTTAAGCATTAAACAGACACCTGGAAGGAAACAGAAACATTGGACACCAAAATGACAACTGCAGACACTGAAATACATAATTCTCAGGCATCAGTGTTCTAGCAATGGAAAACAGAAACTGTTCCTTGTCATCCTTTATGAAGAACATCTTTTCTTGTTAGCTAAAACCAGCTTTACTTCAGAGCAGTTTCAGTGGAAAAGTATTTACCAGTGCTGCAAAAAAAGTGATGCTTCTCTCCAAAATTTTTTTAAGAAGGGAGATACGTGTAAACTCAAGTACCAAGTATAATAGAAAGCAACAAACGGCCTGTAAGAGGTCCAGGACTTTTTGTTGACTTTGCAGACATGAAGTGTATACAGCAGGGTCTGGAAAGGATGAAGGAAAGATAGAAAAGAGAGGCACAGATTTGGATGTGGTTTGGGGTTTTTTTTAATTTCTGTGTCAAACCAAGAGTGTGGAGATCTCAAGGCCAAATTCTTGATTGATATTAAAGCAGCGTAAGCCTCATGTCAAGCTTGAGTAGATCAGAGAGTTGGCCTGACTTCACTGTCCTTGCACTGATATGAAGCAGGACTAAGTACCCCGTAGCCAGTTAATAGGTTTTAGAAGAGTGTCAGAGCAGCGCCTGCAGATTTGATAGTGTTTAGGGGATAATGAGTCTTGGAGCAGTTTCGGCTCTGGTAGCTATGCAGCATGATGGTAGCCTACGTGTCAAAAGGACAGAAGCAGCGATGTACTGAGAAAGCAATTAACAGCAGGGAATAAAATAAAGTAATCAGAGGATCGGCTTAATTCTGTACTCTCCTTTTGTCCATGTTCTGGACAAATTACACTTGCTTTTCCTTTCCAGTGACTGCTGTGTTAATGTATGCAACATCAGCAGCGGTACATGAACTTGTAACATCAGTGGTGGCGTAAGCACTGTTTGCTTTGGCCCAAGTTACAGGACATTGAAAAGTGAAGTGAAAAAGAAGGACTATTCTTTTTTTCTAATGCAGTATTAATTGTTCCCCCCCCTCCCCCAGTATGTTCTACAGAGTCCCTCTTGCAAAGCCTAGGATTAAATTTCACGTTCATAGTTGTCCTAAACCAAGATACTACCCTTCGACTTTTTTATTTTTTATTCTTGCTGGACATATCAAAGCATTTTGATCAGGCCAAGTCACTGAACTGAGGAGTGCCAAAGTAAATAGAAAAGTTTAAATTACTGCAGCAAAGGGACGAAAATTTCAGCCAGGACCCGACTTATGGGGATTTCCAAGCTATTCTATAGGGCTCCAGTATATAAATTTTCTAGATTTGACTTACCCATCAGTTTTGATTATCCTGCTGATTTATTGCTGATTACCAAGGTCATCTCCACATTCAAAATGCAATTTATCTTGTCAGAAATGTTACTGATGGGGTTTTTCAGAGACTCAGGCCAGCCTCCAGCTCTCAACATTTTGAAGCTGCTGGCAAGGAGCCCACTGGCCCCTGCCACAGCAAGCAAATACCCAGGGGTCCGCTGGGACCCGTGGATGCCAGTGAAAACTTTGCCCTCTCAAGCCACCTCACAGGCTGGTGGCTGAGAGAAATTGGTGGCTGCAGCCCCTGCTATGTACCCTGTAACTCCCTAAAATGAACCCAGGGGTGAAAGCAAAGCCGAATCCATCCTGAGGGATGGCAACGCCTTTCCCATCACACCCCCAGCATCCAAAGCTGTGTGACACAGACTTGCACATTATTCCCTCCTGACTGGTCAAGAGGTTCTGGTTTTGCACCAAAACATTCATTAAATTATGTAAAATAGTCAAAGTTTAGCTTATTTGTTGCCTCACACTTCAGGCAACGGGCTCTTTATCTGAATGTGTTCATTTCTCGAGCTAATAAATATTTTTAACATAAAGTATTACCTCCTTTGGATTTTTGGAAACTAACCAAAAACTAAACACATCCGTTTCCTATTGTTGGTTTGGAGATATTTTAGGGCCCCATCTTTATTTTTAACCCTGACTTTTTTTCCCCTTATTCAGTGGTGGAAAAAAATTAGGAGTCAACAAGAAAGAATAGTCAACAGCATACTTCACTTTTCTCTAGGTGGAAAATTGTAAACAAACAAATAAACAAAAACAAAACCCAGGCCAAAGCTGGAAAACAAAGCATTTACTTGTTAAAGAAAAAAATAAATTTCAAACAGCAGAGGAAAAAGATCACATGAACATTTCAAAATCAAAGTGTTTTCTAAAAAATGTCAAAAATAAAGTCTGAAAATCTTGGGATCAGAAAGGTTTAGAAAAAAAGATGCCCCAAGAATCAGAAAAAACCCCTGGGTTTGTAGGTGTTTGCTGCCTTCATATGAGCACCAGAGTTTTGCCAGCACATAGAAGTCTTGGAGACACTTCATCCGGCACAACATCTTCAGTTCATAACTGCACCTGCAGGTACGATTGTAAAGATGGAATTGTGCTCTCCACAAAACCCAGTCACTCTCTGAAGAGTCAAGGTCATTCCCATGGAACAGAAGAGGGATGTCTGAACTGGGCAAACCAGGACATTGCCAACTGCTGTGACAGGGAAAACTCCCATGTGCAATATCAGTCCAAGTCTTACAAGGCATGTTACCAACAAGCTGAACTGCAGGTGGGCATGAAGAGCAAGTACTTGTGAGTAAGTGGTAGTTACTGGCCAGACACTGAGGAAGAGTTGTCCTGAAAGAAAAAGAGAAGGAAACAGGAGCCATAGTCACTGATGTTGTCTTCAACTCTTGCACTGGGAGTGCAGCACAGCCAGCAAACCTTGATCCAAACACTGCCCTCCGCAGTTAAATGAGAGAGGGACTTTGTATCCCTTTCTCACTTCTCAGGAGCAACATTCAGAGAAACGCAAAACACCTACTTGGTTGCAGAGATGGCTCACAACAAGCTTGAAAACATCATTAGGAAATGCATGGTAAGGAATGGACAGAATAAGGGTTATTTGTTCTTATAATTGGTTGTGTCCCCATTTGCCCAGTTGCAGTCCAATTTGTGGGTTTGGCAAGATTGCTGTAGGGCTGGCTGTTTGTTCTGTCTGACTAAAAGGGATATTCCCTGCTTTTAGGAAGAAGATTGGACTTCAAAACTATTTGAATAGATAATGCTTTAAAACCACTAATTTTTTTCTAATGTGGCATTGTGTTTCTTCCTTCCCTGCTTTCTGTTCTTTAAATGACTGTGGAATAAGACAGGGGAGATTGGTGACAAACACTCCCAGTAAAGGGTTAAGGGCAATGGCCCTGCAGTTTGCACAAATTCCCACTTTCTCTTTGGAGAGGAGGGACTGATCTCTGAGCCCAGCTTCCTCACCAGGGTTACCAATAGCCTCTCAGGACTTTCACCCCCACAAGCACTAAGGGTTTCAAGACCTTTCCCCATTGCACAAGTCCTATTTTTGTTTCCTGAAGGAAGGTCCTATTTTGTAGCCCCTGAATGCTTTTGGCCCTTGCGTGGTGTCATGAAATAGCGCATTTTAGGATCACAAGGTACAAAGAATATGAAGGCTGATAGGGAACTGAGATGATAAACTCAGTTTTGTTTCATTGGGAAATAAGGATGCAATGCCCCTATCAGTACAAGGCTATACCTCTTCATGCCTCTGTTTAGAGTGTCAAAGAGCAAGAGAGATCAAATGAGTAAGCAAGTGAGAGAGAGATTAACGAAAACAATATACAGGAGCCTAAATTGAAACATCATTTTTCACAGGAAGAAGGCTTTGGCAGGGCTTACGCTGTTTCTGATGTAGTGTCTCCAGTCGGCCCCAGGAAAAGTTGGCTGCAGTTTCTCAGAACCTGCCTTTTGGGACTCAGTGACTGCTTTTCTTCCCACAGATCTGATTAAGCTAATTGCACATTTTCTTTAATTAGAAGAACAGAGGTCATTTATCTGCAAATGGCCTGAAAAAAAATGGATGTTGTTTTAATGTGGCTCCCCCCCACCCCCTTAATCCTTGCCTTTACTAAGGTGTTTGGCTTCTTTTCACTCTGCTGCTTTCAGCTACCCCATTTTGTGAGGGCTAGGTCCGCCAGACCTGGCATCCCGACAAATTCTTAGGGAGCTTATGAGACTGTTTTATGGGTTCCAGTCACAGGGATTTATACTGTGAGGAAAACCTAGAGCTGAAGAGATCCTCCTCCAGCTGCAGTCTGAACCGAAGTGTAAGTGAACTGAGACTATATTTGTGCTTTTTTAAAAATCGTCTGCTAAGCCTGTCCTGCTTAACAAAGCACACAAGTACCATGTCAGAGAGGGCCTGTAAGATAAAAATGGGGTGGTGGGGACCCAGATTAGGGGTGCCCTCCAGGCTGCAGGGACTTTGAGGTGAAATGAGAACAAGAGCAGGAATCTTACTACTCCTATTTGACATGGTAAAGACTCCCTAAAACAGGATAAATGACAGCACCTTCAAACCTTTTCAAAAGCCTCATGCCAAAGGTGTATGCTTTCAAATCTGCCTTAAAGACAAGCCTCTATACCCAGATGTTTTGCAGAGTTGGATGTGGCAATCACAGAGCGATGTATGGGCCAACAGCAGGAGTATGGAAAAAAAAGAAAGTACATTTCAGTGATTCCTCAACTTCTGCAATGCCAAAATATCAATCTCAAGAAGGCTGTCAAGAGCAGATCTTCCATCACACTATCCCTATTTGTTCTGTAAACCAAATAAAGAGGACGCACGGGACATTCAAGGGCAAAATGTTCCTCTCATCAAGCAGTGAAAAATGCTCAAAAAAGGCAAGGAATTAATGTGTGGGGGGTGAGATGAGTGAGGAGAAGGGAAGCTGCTAGAAATGTGGTTTAGGGGATTTCCTTGAGAAGTGGACAACTCATCTGGATCTCTGCAATGTCTGGTATGTGCTCCATCTCCTGCAAACTGCAGTGACTTTGAAGACCTGAACAATGAGGAGCAATCAGTACCACTGTATGCTAGTACCACTATGGTACTATACCTGCTGCTGCTGAACACCCTAGAGTACTTATATAGGGTTCAAACCATCACATTATCCTGGGTTCACTGGCTCTCCATCCGACTGAATTGTCAATGTGGCAAGGAACAAGCACAACGAAGACTTTTAATTTTGCCTTGGAAGGCAGCAATGAATATTTTGGTAGTTGTTCCTCTCTCCCTGTCTGGAGATGGTTATTACTGACTTGTTGCCCAGCAAATGATCAAGGTGAAGACCCCACCAGGCTCAGGGATATTAAAAAGGAGAGATGAGGAAGCTGATCCATATGGTCACAGCAGTGGCAGCACACCCAACTGCCCTCACCTCCCTACTCACTGCTAGGGACCCTCAGGCCTCTGTACAGCTGTCCCCCTTTTCTCTTTCCAAAGAAGATGCTGGGATTTGAATACACTGAAGTGGTACCAAACAGCAAAAGAAATGGTCTTTATCATACAGAGTTTGCCACAAAGTGGTGACATCTGTCAGCAGTCTCAGACCACTGCTGCATCTGGTGCCTCCCAGTGCAACAGGAACTGCTGTCCCACAGTAAGATGCCGTGCTCAGCTGGACCTGGAGAGTCCTGGCCTTGGCCCCTGGGATTAACCCACATGGGTTCGTTCACCCCATGGTGAGGTCTTGCCTGGTGCTGTGTGTATGTGCTGTAAGGGGTTATGGCACAGACATGACCACTGCCTGTGTCTACCCTGTGTAATGTCAGAGGATGTTTCCACATGGATAGAGCATTACCCACCCTCCTTGTGCCATCCACAGACTATCCATATTCTCTGTGCTCCTCGTTCCTCATGTCAGCTGGTAGTCTGGATGAGCTATACTGTGAGCTTGTCTCTACAATTGCATTTTCATACTTATCTGGCCTGGACACCAGAGGCAGGCTACGTACACACATCTGCACCCATCCCTGTTCATAGTGTCCTCTCTCTCCTTTTTCCCTCTCTGTGACCTCTCACAGAGACATGCCGTATGCTTCTCTGACCAACCATTGCAAAGGTGCTCAGCAAAATTAAATGAAAACCCCTCTTCTCAATGGAAAGGCAGAGTCAGCATCCTGCAGCAGCCAAATTTTCCAGGCAAGGCAAGTTTTTGCAAGCAGGCAGGGAGGTGAAGCTCTGCTGGCATTTGCTCTTCGTGCCTGGTGTGTGCAATGGGCACTGAGTCCCTCTGGATGCATCCTGTTGGGAAGGCAGATGTGGCAGAGGGGGCTGGCAGAGGGATCTGTGATTAACCTCTTCCCTATGGGCTGAGAAGAGGTTAATAACAGAGCAGCGCAGAAGAGGCCATTGGGCAAAAGTTGTTGCTGGCTCACGTCTGGATGTTTTAGTGTAGAACTGTCGTGAAGCCTCGCAGAGCTGAAGGGTCCCTCAGTGGTTCCTATGGCTTTAAAGTGCCCGGGATGATTTAGTGGAGGGGAGGGATTCCTGATCAGAGAAGAGCCTTTTACTTTTTTTTTTTTTCAAACATGTCGCTGATCAAAGCGGTGCCAGGGAGGCTAGGAAGAGCAGGATCCTAATGGATCAGCTGTGTAAAACATGTCAGCAGACAAGCCCCAGTTCCCAATGTGTCTCTCAGGGAACAGCTCACAGATTAGAAAGAAAACACACACACACACACACACACACACATGCACAAACCCTCCCACTGACCTCGTGTCAAGAAGTTAAGTGTTTGGAAGTGATTGCAGTCAACTTTTTTTTTTCATTATAAAAACCAAAAAGTTGTTTTCCCAAATATCCAACAATAATTCAAGAAATGATGGAAAGATTTATACAAGTTAGACAATGACTTATTTGAGGCAAACTGAAAACATTTGGTAGAAGAGGGCATTGGATTCTATTGTTATCCAAATGAATCAGACCCCCCACTTACAGACAGCCTTCCCTCCCCACTACCCTTACAGCCATGACATATCTGGATTTACATGACCCTGTCACTGCTTCATTTTTGACAACTTTTGGCAAGGTGTTGAAAATTTATTTTTTTTTTTCAGTAGGCAACCTGTTAAAAAGGCAAGCTATTGTTTTAGCGAGGAAATTAAAAAAGGGAAAATTATGTTAAAATCAGAGACAGAAAGAAGAACTTTTGAATCAGTGGGGCAGTAAGTAACGATTAGAGATATATACACATGAAAGGTGGTTTTACATAAATGTTGATAAAAATGGTGTAAGAGTGCCCTGATAGTGCTTGCTAATCCCTTGTTTAAAATGGGCTGCAGAGTTTTGCAGGAATTGTACTTGTTGCATAGAAAAATTAGGTTCTAATTCTATAAGACTTTCCTTTGTGGAAACCTGAGTGGAAAGGACATGTGTTGTTAGCTAGGTGGGCAGCGTGAACCAGAAATGCTCACTGCACTCAGAACACCTCTTCTGTTGGTTTGGCCCTTGGCACTAATCCTGTCTTTAATTATGGGTCCAGATTGGCCTGAGTCAGTAGGGTTGTGAACAGAGCATGACAAGACAACCTGCATAGGGAGTAAACTTGGGAGGATGGACAGAGTTTCGAATCACCTTCTGCAACACGAGTGTTCTGCTTGTATTCACAGGTCCTCTTTTCTAGTGCATAAATGACGTGGTGACAATGGAAAGCAAAGTCTCCTCCTCAGCCACTGCAAAAGCATGAAAATAAAAACTCCTGCTTCAGGAGGTCATGTCATGCTACACCACAAGGTAGAGATAAGATGGTAAATAGAATAGAATAGAACAGGGAAATGCAACCTTTATCTAGTCCAACTGACCAAAAATTAAAGTATATTATTAAGAGAATTATCTTTTCAGAGAGGAAAGCATTGTACAACTGAGACTCTTTAACTACCACCTTCTCCCTTCCTCTTTTGTGGGAGATTTATCCCACAGACCACACCACAGTTTGCTGCCTTCAGAGATAGGAACTCTCACAGGGCATTTTAGCTGCTTTAAAATCCCCTTAACCATGTGCTTTTTGTATCATCCTGACCTTAACTAGAGCTGTGGAACTAGCTGAGGATTTCTGCATGCCAGAAAATATGAAGAGGTAGTTATTTGATAAAGTAGCTGAAAACCTGGGGTTACATAAATAAAGGAGTTCACTTCACACAAGTATCAGCATTTCCACTAGAGTAAATCTGTTATGATAGCTTTAATCTCAGGCTGAGAGAAAAAAACATCCAAACCAAAACAGCCTGTAGAAATATACAATGGCATATAATTATTCGCTTCATATTTTGTACACAGTAACTATAGCAAGATTTCTTATGAGGTGTATATTGATTTATGATTACATCTTTCAGTGTATCTTGTATCTGCATACAGTTTCTAGGTTTCTTTTTTACAGCTTTTCTGCAATTTAGTATATTTTGATGAGTTATGAGCCCAGTTTTATCTGAGGAATGTTCTCCAAGGAGCACGAGAGGCAAATATCCTCCTCTGCCTGGATGGAGAGCAGCAGCTGGGACACCATTCCAGGTAGCCATGCAGCACACACTGGGACACAGAGCATGGCCACAGGGACTGCTTGGATGCTGGGCTGTCCCAGACTGAGCTTTCTCTCCAGAGCATGGTATTTCATGGTGGATGTAGATTCAGAGCTGATGTTCCACACCTCCGTAGTGTCTGGCAGTGACAGACACTTGTCTGTCCTGCTCTCAGGGGTGCAGGGACAGGGAGGGTGAGCGGCCACCTCACTGTGGTCACTCCTCCCTGTAGCTGTGCTCCAGCCACCTGCCACAAAGGTCAAGTCAGGCAGTTTTCCACCTTGGGGTGGGACTATGATGACTTGAGGAAGGCCTGGAGGAGGGAGGGAGGGAAAGAGAGAGCAGAGTTCTGTGGAGCAGAAAAGGCTCCTCTGGAGTTTCAGTTTTCAGCAGCAAGGTCTTGGCTGTGAGGGTCTAATGTGAGGGTCTGCATCCCTGAGCAAATGCTGGCAGCGGAGATGGCTGATGCATCTCTGTGTGCTGGTGCATCTCCGGGAGGCAGCTTTGGCCATGCCACAGGGAGGGATGATGGAGTGGTAGCAAACCAGTCACCAGCTACCTGGGCCACCCTCCAAGAGGAGCTTAAGGGGATGGGTTAGCAAAATCTAGGGAAGCTTGAGCAGCAGCATGGAGGAAAGGAAGTAGCTTGGCCAACTGGCTCGTGCTTTAGTCTTTTGGATCTTTTGAAAAGTTTGAGCTGGGCAGTGGGGACCACCTGTGGTTCAAGGTAGCGATCAATCAGATCTCTTCTGCCTCTGCCTCTCTCCTCCACTGTTGAGTATTTGGGCCTCCTGCTAAAGAGGAGATTAAATCCTATAAAAGTGTTTGATAGGGTTTTTTTTTCCCATCAGAAGAGATTTTCCTCTCATTTTGATAATCTGCTTTTGGTGTGATAATTAACACTGTGTGCTATAAGTGAACATCAGTGTACTCTTAACAATAACTGGAGGTCAATTCATCAAACACAAATCTCTATTTAAAATGCAGCTTTATCATCATAGCAAAACTATTGACTATAAGTGAGCACCAAGAAAAAATAAGAAGACAGATGCTCCCTGCTTCATCTCTTTCCAGTCCTGATTACACTTTAACCAGTTTGCCACTTGATCTTCAACCTTGGAATAACCGTGCTAACCTCAGTATTTCTACTTAGTTAAAAATAAAGTACCTTCTAGTGCATATAATATTAATGATCACTTTCTGCATTCAGATAAAGCATTTGCTTGCTCAAAGCATGTTGCCAAAACCTCTTCCATTTATCAAAAGGCTGGCAAAATCCCTTGCTCCCATGAAAGGTGACATAGTGGCCCTTCTTTCAGGTAGGAGCTAGCAAAGGGCAAGTCCACGAAGTTCTGTGAGATTGGCTTTTGAGATTATGGAATCTTGTACATTGAAAAAGAGCTCTAAGATCATCAAATCTGACTGTTAACCCAGCACTGCCAAGCTCCCCACTAAACCATGCCCCCAAGAGCCACATCTATTAAATTCCTCCAGACTTACAACTCAACCACTTATCTGGGCAGCCTGTTCCAATGCTTGACAAGATGATGAGAGGAAAGTTCGAATGAGGAGTTGGCTTTGGCTTTAGCCTTTGGAGATGGCACAATTAGCTTGGAGGTTCAGATCATGGTGGTGAAGACACTGCTTCTGCAGCAGTTCCCCTGTCTCTGGGAACTGGCCTTTCCTTTCTGAGGTGACTGCAGTGATTGCAGAAAGGCAGCGGTGATTTACAGCAGCCTGTGTGAGAAGAGAACAAGGATATGCATCTGCAAATAAACGCTAATGAGATTTTAAGATTATGAAAAGCCAGGAAATTCCAGAAGTTGGGGCTGCTACAGCATCATTAGTTCTCCTGCACTGCTGTCCTTATCCGGCAGGGAGGGGCCTGGGGATACTCCCGGCCAGGCTAGTGCCACTGAGCTAAAGGCAGGCAGCCTTCTTGATCGATTGCTTCCTTCCACCTGAAGGAATTACCCCTCTGCTGGGCAAAATGACACCTCTCACAGAATGAAGCTGTGCTGGGAAAGCAGAGGCTGTGCATCACCCCAGAGGCAGTGCCAGGAAGCCATGTGACTGGTGGCAGCTGGGGGATGGGGTAAACAGCAGCCTTTGCCTCATCTTCAAACAGTTACAATCAAAGTCTCGCTGGTTGTGGTCCTATCATTGCAGAACTGCATCAGCAACCAAATTATCGCTGCTTTTAGCATGTGATCCCTTGGGATGGGGAGTATGAGGGAGGAGGAAGGTCTATCAGCTGTCACAGCAATCAGAGCAAAGAAAGGAGATATTGGCTGAGTGCCACAGCGGGCAGGGGCAGACAGGGCACATGCAACAATCGATGGCATGGTTTTTCAGCAGGATGATAGTGAAACTCTGCTTGGGGCTGGAAAAATTGTCTGGTAGGAATGAGAGATGGAGATGTGGCAATCAGCTCTGTCAAGAGCTCCTTTAATTCTCAGCCCTATGTGATGAGACAGACCTGGATGTGCCTTGGTGTTGGGTTTTACAGCCTGGCACTTTCTGTGACCTGTGCAAACCTGGCAAGCATGTCTTTGGTTTCAGAATCCACCCAATGCTGAATAGCAGTATCCTTGGTGAGGGGTCTAATGTTCAGCCCCAGCCGATGGTCCCGCCAGCAGACAGCATGGCTTGTGCAAAGACGCAGCCTCAGGACATAACCTCCTTCTCCTTTGGTTCCACATAGTCTCTTAGAGAAGAATTATTGCATCCTACAAGACCTTCTCCTGACTTTCTGTTAACCTGTTACCCAGGCTTGGTTGAAGACCAACTTCATGTTCAAGAAGAGAAATGGCTCAGCAGCCAGGGGGGTGTCTGTTCTCTGCAAAACACTGAATGGAAATATTTGACTTAACCTGACCCACAAATTGAAAGAGCATCCTGAAAACAAAAGCTGGAACTAAAAATATGCAATCCCATTGATGCGCTATTTTTCTCCCTGTACAGGAGAAATTGTTTGCGTCCTGAGCTGTTGCTTTTTGGGTTGGGATAATTTGTTCATAGAGGTAGGGGCAGGAGCATGTGCATGTGGTAAATTTCCCACCCCTATCCCCCCTTTTCTTTTTTTTATGGATAAACATAAAGGCTGCTGAAGGACTGAAGGACATGTGTAAGAATATTTCTATTGGCAGAGATTACTGACACATTGCACAGCTGGATATTTTACAATGTTTGTTCAAACCAGTTCAGCCCTGATGTGAACTGACTTCACTGACAGGGACAGGACTGCACCCCAGTTGTGGAAGCACTACCTCCACTCAGGTTCAGAGCACTAGGGATAGGTCTCAGAAAGACTTTAGAAATACCTGCTGTAAACTGCCAAAGACAATTCTCTGGGATACGTAAGAACTGTTCCTTCCTAAGCACTTGACCGGCAGCACACGAGACAGTAAACTGCCCACGAAAACATCATGGACATGGGGTGCAGGGGAGCAAATGGCATTTTGAAGGGGATGTATGGCTCCTGTATACCTGAAATGATACTAATACCTTTTTACTGACATGGGAGTAAGCACAGGACTTGGGTTTAGGATGATCTGGCCTCCTAGTCCTCCTAAATGTTGCAGCAGCATAGGAGAAGGTATAGAGACAGTGAGAGCCTGAAAGTGCATTAAAATACCATTTATACGTGTAACAGGATCACAAGAGGTATCAAGGTTGCACAAAGAAACAAGATCCAAACAGGGGTTAATCCAATATTGTAGCAGAAACCTGACAAAGTGTTTCTCTTAAGATATTAACAACTAAATATTAATTAAGAAGAAATATCTTGACAGGACAGTTAAAGGAGATTTAAGCCAGTACAAATTATTTAAGCATTCATGATGAAATGTTGTTAGGAATAGTAAAGTTAAATATGCAGAAGCTGCAGTGAGGAGCTGTAGGGTAGACAAGACTTACAGACCCCTTTTCCCTAGGGTTTTGGGCTGGGAAGGGGCCTTCACTCCATACCTGAGTGACTGGAGAATGGTGAGTGCTTTCCAAATTAAATGCTAAGCTAAGTCCCCTGCAAAGTGGGGGCCTCAGGTAGCACAGGAGGTCCAGCAGGACAGCGTGAGTAAAGGAAAAAGGAACTTTGTGTGCCTAGAAATGCTGAGGAACAAGCCTTCAGACAAACCTTCACCCCTCCATAACCTACCCCCCACCAACCCCACCCCAACCCCCATCTGTCCCTGAGTTATTCATGTCCAACAAGGCGAAAAGGTTCTGTTTGGCTGTGGCTCAGCAGATTACCACTACATTTAATAGCTGTCTTTGGTATGATGCCGTTCACCTTATCTCCTTTCTCTTTTGACTCGGCCTTTGAACACTAATCCACCTTCTAGTGCAGTCTGCACCCTGCTTGATCTTTGTTTGCCATGAATGCGTACGGCTCCAAGGATTTTAGGAGTGGTGTCTTTGCTGCTTGGGCCCATGCTGTTGCAGCACTGAAGACAC